>NC_059356.1:1490722-1790722 GCF_019703515.2 Myxocyprinus asiaticus | reverse complement strand
CTCTCCACCAATAGCTGGTGTGTGGTGAGTGTACTGGCGCACTATGGCTGCCGTCGCATCATCCAGGTGGATGCTGCGCACTGGTGGATGTTGAGGAGATTCCCCCTATACTATGTAAAGTGCTTTGAGTGCCTAGAAAAGCACTATATAAAAGGAATTATTATTATTATATTATTATTAAAAGCGTTCAGGTTTACACTCCCGGACAAAAAAATGGGCCAAGCCCAAAATGGCAAAACAGGGGTTGCCATCAGAAACCGCATAGCTGGTCTGTGTCAGGCCAGTTGTAGCTATTTTGAAGTGTACAAGACCCTAAAGGCAGAGAAGATCCCTATTTCTCTATAAGCTATTAAGAGGATAGGTCAATGCTTTGAAACAACAGGTGATGTTGCCCGAAAGAAAGGATCTGGAAGGCCCAAAGCCTCTTCGTGCAGGGACGACCACCTGCTGAAATTTACAGTCCTCAAAGACAGGGAAAAAAGACTTAAAAACCTGTCAGCAGAATTCAAAATCTGCGTTAGATAACCCTTTGGTTATTGTTGAAAGAGTCTTGTTTTCCGAGGTCTTGAATTTGTGAGGGCTTTTTTTTCATGTCTTTGAGAACTGTAAATTTCACCAGGTGGTCATCCCTGCCAAGAGGCTTTGGGTCTTCCAAATCCTTTCTTACTGGCAACATCACCTGTTGTTTCAAAGCATTGACCTATTCCTTATTTCTCTATCAGATATTAAGATATTTTCTCTGCCTTTAGGGTCTTTTCAACTTCAGAATAGCTACAGTTGGCCTGACGCAGACCAGCTATGCGTTTTTTGACAGCAATCCCTGCATGATATTTGGCTCTTTCTTTTTTTTTAGAAGATTTTCTCTCTCCTTCACCTTGGAACTCACAACACTGCATATTGTAGATCTCTCCCTGCTCTGTCACTCCTGGTTCCATTGATGAGCTTGTTATCAGGCCTTTGATGGGCTGCATCAGGTATGACTAAACTTTTAAGAAAAAAAAAAAATCCAGAACACATTTTTGGAAAATGTTGTTCACCCAGAAATGTGTTAGTTTTCATTTTATACCAAACATTTTAATCATTTTCATGATTTTACCATTGCATACAGGAAGACTACATAAGTGAATTTCCCTTTTTCCAGCTTTTTCCCAAACAGTTCACTGCAGCAAAATTTAATGAGAAAATGGTGATTTGTTGTAGAGACCATTAAAAGCTTAATGTTTTGCCATTTTGGGCTTGGTCAGTTTTTTTTTTTTTTTTTTTCATGAATACCAGATCAAATACAGATGAATATATTGCTGACTTCTCCAACAAGGGTCTACTCTAACAATGTAATTTCTGTTTTTCAGTGGAAGATGTCTAAATTTGTAAATGATTCTTAGAAGCTAATAAATAATGGGTAAGTTTAACATTGTTTTTCAGTTCTTATATACAGAATTTATTAGTGCTGTCAGCATTAACGCATGTGATTAATTTACAAAGTTTAACATTTTAATTGCGATTAAGAAAAATGAACACATTTACTGTTAATACAGTATTAGCCAACACTTCTTGGGAGGGCGGAACCTTTGAAATGTGTCTACCTGGAGGCATTACACTAACGGACACACCACAAACACACAGGAGAAAGGAACTCTTAACGCTATTTGATGTACAAAAAAGCCTAGATGTGACCTATGTAAGGTGTGTTTTAATTACCACAGAAGCACGTCAAGTCTTAACTATCACCAAAACGCATAATGAGACGTTTTTGTCTGCAAGCGTGGAGATCAAAGTGGAGTTTAACGCTGACATTGACACACTAACGCGAATCATGAACACAGCTTCACAGTTGCTGTAGGAAAGTGGATAGCCACAGTCTACCAGCTGATTAATATTGCGGAGGATGAGAGTTTAAGTGATTTAATGCCTATAGCAATGAATAAAATGGTCTGCACTTATATAACGCTTTTTTTAAACTTAGCGGTTCCAAAGCACTTTACACTGTAATTTATTCACGTACACACTCACACACCAATGACAGCACAGCTGCCATGCAAGGCACCAGCCTGCCATTGGGAACAACTTGGGGTTCAGTGTCTTGCCCAAGGACACTTCGGCATATGGAGTCATGTGGGCCAGGAATTGAACCGCCAACCCTGCGATTAGTGGCCAACTCGCTCTACCACCTGAGCCACAGCCGCAATAAGCAACCTATGTGGGCACTAGTTCTTTCAATAAGTCAAATTCCCACTTAGACTTTTGAATTGGTGCTATTTTATAGCATTTCTATCTTTATACTGTGAAAGGCTTTGTTTGGAAAATTTTAATAAACATCATATTGTTACATATTGTTTTGCTCTCTTTCCTAAAATGGAAATAAATGCATTTTGACAGGAAAAGAAGTATATATATATATATATATATATTTATTTTATAATTATTAATCGCAATTAAAAATTGTAATCTACTGACAGCACAAATATTTATTTAAAAAAGTAGTTTTGATTAATATATTTTGCCTTCATCTCATCTTGATCTGGTTTACAGAAAAGCCAGAGAATTCTCCAATTGAAACATGGACCGAGTCTGTGGTGAGCGACTGGTTAAGGTCAATAGAAATTAAAGAAACATACATTGAAAAACTTCATGAAGAGGAAGTAAATGGTCGAATCCTTCTTGAAATCTCAGAGGAATTTCTGAAAAGAGAGACTGGAATTAAATCTGGGCCTGCACTTTTAATAATCAATAAAAGAGATGAGTTAGTTAATTTACAAAGAGCTCAGAAAAACAAGAAACATGTTCATTCACACAAACAGACTACTGGAAAAAAAGACCACAGAGCGACTGCACGTGATGATGACACAAGAACTGAAATCAAGGAAAAGATTAAAGAAGATACTTTAGCTGTTAGAAAAACAAAGAGAGATACAAAACCACGACCTTTTGGCAAGGAAGGTGTTGATTTTACATATGTCAAAAATGATGTACTCTTCCCAGAATCAGGGGTTATTGATCTCATTAATCCATGCCATGAGTACAAGTCATTTGCCATTGCAGCAACACTGGACCGCCAAAGACTACAGGCCAAGTTTGCGAACGAAGTGTTCGCATTTGCTACGGGGTGCATGAACATTCGTTCAAATGGCACAATACATTTTGGTATCATGGACAGTAGAGAAGATAGAGATGGCACTAAATATGTACATGGTGAAATCATTGGCATTCCAGTTGAGGAAAAGGACATGTATACTGATGCATTAGATCACATGGAAAAGAGTTTCAAATCAGATAAAGAACTTGTACGACAATGTATTCGTCCACCTCAGTTCATTCAAGTAGTTTCTTCAAACAGCAACGAGGAGCACCATGTGGTGGAGGTTGACATTGAGCCCTCAGTGAGCATAGTGAGGAATAAGGTGTTCTCTGTTTGCCTACCAAACTTCAATGAAAAAGCTAACAAAGTTCATTATGAAAAAGAAAAAAATTATTGCAGAGTGGGATCTAAAACAGAACCGGTGGATGACCTGAATGAGTTCTACCAACGGGTCAGGTTCCGAGATACTCAAAGAGAAGAGGCAGAGGCAAGGCATACTTTTACAGCCCCAGAACTGTGCCAGGACCTGGGGAAAAAGCTCATCATGCTCATGACAAGTGGAAAGAAAATAATGGACAAGGACAAGTGGCACATACTTGTTACCAACCCATTTCAGGAGAAGGATATACAACGCATTGATTTCCTGCTGAACATGAACATTTTCTGTGTGTTTGAATTTGATCCAGATTCCATGGTGTCTGGGTTATGCCACGAATACCAAAAACACCATGCAGTAAACCTCCATTTCCTGCAGAATTACAAAATTCCCAGTGGTATGAGTATCAGAGAATTTGAAAGTCACTTGCACTTGTTTGATCAAACCAGCTGGATATTTTGCAATGGGCGAAGTGATTTCAAAGGCAATGAGCCTCCCTGTGATGAGAAGACTTGGGTTAAAACAAAAAGAACCCTCCTTAAAGATTGTGTGTCATTGATCTGCAAAGATATGTTGCCCAAAGGAACTTTTCAAGTGATCTTCCTTCTCACTGCCCCTGTTGACACACCTTTCCTAAACACTTTCTACGAGTTCATCACTGACATGCAAGGACATGAAGACATCATCTGCCTTGCAGAATCAGAAGCAAACTTCAAGAAATGGCAGGCCTTTGCTTTACAATCCTGTGACATGGAGACAGTGAACAATTCCAGTGTTGTGGGTATGAAAATAAGTCACATAAATGCAACCCTTCAAAGTATCCAGCCTGTCAGTATTCGGTCCACAAAGAGGTTACCAATCTATGTTAAAGGGGAGTGCTGTCTTGACAAACGTGAGGAGGAAATTAGATGTTCACTGGAGATTTTGAGTGTCAACCACTGTGAAGAAACTAGTCCTGAATTTGTTGACTCTGAGAAAGACAAGATAGAGCAGCAGTTTTACCATGGAGGCAAAGTAACTTGGATGAACCTCTGGCTTGCAGACCAAAAATACATTGGGGAGGTTATTCAAAGAGATGCCTTTCATGACGTCACCAAATTTGTGAAAGATTCTCCCAAATGGGGTTTGGACCAGACTCCCATCAGCAGTATCAACATATACCATCATCCTGGCAGTGGTGGTAGTACAGTGGCCAGGCAGGTACTGTGGAACAACAGAAAGGACTTGAGGTGTGCAGTTGTGAAAACTTCCTACCCAGCAACTGTTGTTGCAGAAGATGCTGTTTGGTTTCGTGAGTATGAAGAAAAAGATCCCCAAAAATGCCTCCCAGTGCTCTTGCTATTTGAAGACTGTGATCAAGAGTACTTATACGATGTAAAGAATGAACTGGAAGTGGCTGTCAATACCAAGAAAATTGCACGTGGAACCCTGTGCTTCATTATGCTGTGCTGTCAACGATGCCACAATCCTGAGAAAATGTGCAAGAAAGCACCTCTACAGAATGTTCCTGTAACTCATAAACTTTCAAAGCAAGAGAAAATGCAATTTTCAGCAAAACGTCAAAAGCTTGAAAAACAATTCCAGCCAGAATTTATTCTGACATTTGTCCTGATGAGTGAGGAATTTGAGAGCAACAAAATTGCAGCATATGTTAAAAAGTTTGTCACACATTTACTGCAAGGCATTGATCATGCATCTGTTGTTACTCAGCTTGTGCGTTACGTGGCATTACTCAACACTTATGTGCAAAACTCTTTTATCTCTCGTTCACATTGCGAAGAGGTGTTGGCGCTGTCCATCCACATGGATAGATTTCGACAACATACCTTTGAGACATCTCTTAGTGATCAAGCTAAATTGGTATTGATACACTTGAAAGATGAAAAGTCCCACATTGAGTGTATCAGAATCATTCACCCACTGGTTGCCAAGGAAATCCTCCACCAACTTTTGGACGACAAACAGCAACAAAGTGATATTGCTTTGGATCTTCTTAACAATGAGGCGCTTTTTGGGCACAGATTTGGTAAATATGATTACATGAAGTTTTTGCGAGATCTGTTCATGAGACGCTGCAAAATCATCAAAGGTGATAAGCATGACAGCTTTTTCTCCCCGCTCATTGAGCATGTGGCAGACAAAGAGTGTTCAGATAAAGCTATTGAGCTTCTCAAAGAGGCTTACAAAAGATTCGACAAGGATGCATTTTTTGCTCAACAACTAGCTCGTCTCAATTACAGGCATGAAAGATTCGAAGATGCAGAGTATTGGGCAGAAATTGCAGCAACAAAAATGCCAAAGAATTCCTACATCCTTGATACCAGAGGCCAGGTGTACAGATGGTGGTTCTCAGCAAAATGCAAAGCCTTGGACAGTGTTAACAAAACTCCTGAAAACACAACAGATGCAGTCAAAACTGCTCTAAAAGCTATTGAATGCTTTAAGGCATGTGAGGAGGCAGCAATTTCAGACAATGAGACAATGAACAATGCTGGGTTTTTTGGAGTCATCGAAGTGGGATGCAGCTTGCTGAAGCTAATTGCCTCTCTTCACGTGTTCTCAAACAGAAATGATTTCAAATATGTAAGATACCTGCAAACAGACTTTGTCCCTGAAGAGATTGAAAAACCATGGGAACAGTTTCATAGTGAGCTGAAAAACCTTCGAGTCATAATGCTGAAGGCATTGGAATGGATTTCTGAAGACTTGAGCTACTTCCAGACTGACCTGGTCACAGATGAGGAGAAGACCTCTGAGAGGACCATACTGAATCCCAGGCACTGGCTGGTTAGTAAGTCTTCTGTTTATGGCCAATATTTCTGCACTGCTTACCATTGCAATGTCAAAAGCCAAGCCAGCTTAACTCCTCTCATGAAACAGATGATGATTTATCAACATGGTGGTGGAACCATTACTACCATTTTTTCCCACCTAACAGACCAGAAAGACAGTGATGCTGTCAGTCACCGCCTGGAGCGCATTATTTCATTTTACCCAAGCAATCCTAAGAGTGCAAATATGCCACAGGGTGACATTGTCAACTACATAGCATCACACTTTGCCTTAAGTTGTGTCTCAGCTCAATCTTCTAAAGTAGCTGCATTCCAGGATCTACAGAAGCTGAGTCTCCATTTTCCTAATGACAGACAGAGATGCTTGTCCAATGCTCTTTTCTTACTCGTCTTACTTTGGTGGCCAGAAGAGCATGACAATGAAGTGGAGAAAGAACAAAAATATGAAACTGTTCTCTCTGCTGTTGAACACCTCCAGAGAAACTACGACAAGAAATTGAAGGACATCCCGCAAAGGAAAAAAAGAATATACACACATTTCTTCCTGAGCAATGGGGTTGGATTTCAAAAATATGTCCACAAGAGCAAGGTTGAACAGATCACAAAGCAACCCTCCGTTTCAGAGAAACGTCTGAAGTGGTTAAGTGGAGAAGTTTGGAAAATGCCAGAAATTTCTAAACTGCTCAGACGTGTCACAGGCTGGACGGAGGATGAAAGAGTATATCTAGAGGGTCCCAAAACAAGGTTTCGCATCCCAGCTCTTAATATATCCTCAGTACCCCACAGCAATGAGAATGTCACCTTTTACCTGGGCTTCACTCTGAGAGGACCGGTTGCATACAACATTACAGTAAGAACAGTCAAAACTGCAAGTACACCATAATAAGAAAGAAAATGGTTACAGTTCTTAGATAACAAACATCATGCTTTGACTTTAATGGCCCAGGATCTTCAGGGTGCTTGTGCAAATCACTTCAGATCCAAGACAAGAAAATTTAAGATTGCAGATTAACAAGTATAGTCCTGTTTGGCTGGAGTCGTTTTCATTATTGATATAAAAAGTAATTTTTGCTATAAAATAAAATTAAAAAATATTTATGTTGCTCTATGTAGTGTAATGTCACTTACAGTTATCATGTTTTTTTTCTCTCTAAAAAAATAAGTAGTGAAAATAGTTTCTGTCAAATATTATGAAGGCTATAAATGTAAAAACATGGGATTACATTAAGTCTCAAGAAAATGATGTCTTTCTGTGTAAAACTAGGAAAGATGTTTTCTGTAAACTGATTGTGGAGAAAATAAAAACCTTATAAGATAGAAGATGACATTTTACTAAATATCTGCTCTTCACGCAGATAACAGTTTCCATTTTATATTATTTAATGAGGTCCCCCCCCCCATATAAATTCTGAAGAATTAACATCTTATTGCATGTTGATGCTTTGTATAAAAAATAAAGACATTTCTAATAAAAATTTTGAAAGTGTTCGGAAAGTGATTATTTACATACCTGCAAGAATGTGAAGTAGCATGTTGAAATCTCCCCAGCAAAGAGTGGCCTGAATTAAATCAGTAACAATGACATTTGAAGAATAAATCGTTAAAAAATACAGTATTAATAGTTTAGTATTTTTCTGAAATTGTGTTTTACGATTGGTTTAATTTCACATATGTATTATTTTACTCCTCGCACTTAGTAAATGCACTTTTATTCTATATTCTTTTTTTTTTTTTTTTTTATAATAATAATAAATAAAAAAAAATCAATAAAATCACTCACTCTGCTCGGATGATGATGAGAAGTCAGCAGCAACCCAACGGTTAAAAGGTTCATGTCAATTTAAGAGTCTTTGTGCAATGACTTGCGTGATCTGGAGAGAAACATTTTTCTCTTTTTCGTCCGAATATATTATTATACATGCTAAATTATATTGTCAATCACAATATCCTTAAAACATTCATGTTTGAATTCAAATCGAGAGAGAAAACAAAGAAGAACATTTGTGCTCCCACCGTATTTAACTATAACAATACTGAAAGCTCTATTTTGAATGCCCAAAAAATAAAGCATCTTTATGCTGCTTAAATAGTCATTTTCCTCGCCATATTGAATTGATGGTGATTTTTGATAAACACTGTTTGTAATTCTGGCTTTGTCACATCGGCGTGACACTTCATAATTCTTAGCAAATGCAGTAGATAGAGCTGACTTGCTTATTTTGCTCAAAGCTCAATCCGGTGTTTGGATGTATAAGCTATAACCTTGTTTATTTACAAAGGTTACGGTATTTCTTACGTTTAAGTCGAAACTTGCACTGTACTAGCTAGTATTTGTGTAAATCTATTTAAAGAACGACCTATGAAGAAATATTCAGTACACTAACACTTGTAGACATCTTTCATAACGGTCATTGTGAGGCGTCTGAAATCCGGTTGAAAAATGTAAAATGTGCTTATCATCTACATTTAGCTGTTTGACCCTCTGTTATACGCATTATTTTATATCAGTTCATTAATAACGGCTCCTTTAAACGATCCGGTGTCGTAGATCCTTCATGAATGAAGCCACGTGATCAAACATCATATGACGTCGTCTGATTTTAGTACAAGAGAATCCGAACTACATCTCAGACACGTTTGATTTCACTCAAACTCACTTTGGTAACTCTGTTCACAGAAACACACTCAAACAGAAGCGCATCTGTTATACAGGTGAGTGAACGCCATTTGTGCTGTTTCTGAGTGTGTGTGTGTGTGTGTGTGTGTTGTGCTGAGTGTGCATGCACGGCTCCACTCACACATCATGTTTATAATGTCACCTGAAGCAAATCTCTTTATAATCACACATACATAT
Source organism: Myxocyprinus asiaticus (assembly GCF_019703515.2). Classification (NCBI taxonomy): domain Eukaryota; kingdom Metazoa; phylum Chordata; class Actinopteri; order Cypriniformes; family Catostomidae; genus Myxocyprinus; species Myxocyprinus asiaticus. The sequence goes on along the minus strand of NC_059356.1, from coordinate 1,781,624 downwards.
ATGCTAATTCATATCTATAAATGAGCTGCTGTGTATAGTTAATAAGGGTTGGAATGACAGCAGCGCACTGTATGGAGGGGAATCCTTGTTTATAGTGACAACTAGGGGGATGTGCAGAAAGGCGCGCGCGCACACACACACAGACACAGCGGCGGCACGAAGCTGCTGTTTCATCACAAGGACGCTGCGCGCTTCAGGTCGGACGCGAGTGTTCGTTCATTCCAATGTGGCTTAATTCATCTGTTCATATCTGAACAGGGGAATCTATTCTTTTATTACTGAATCGTTCCATCGACAGGTAAATGTCGCATTTAAATGAGTGCTTAATTGCTCGACAAATCGATGCTTTGTGATCAAGTGTATTGCTTTGTTGCCTTTAAATCGGCTCACAGATGCTGATTCATCATAACGATGCTCGTTTCATCTCCGTCCGGATCACCTTTACATGCTCATGATAATCTGTGTGTTATACAGTATGGCGTTCAAAAAGGAGATTTTTATTTATTTATTGTGATTTCATTTATTTGTTGAGATTCATTAATGTGCATTTACCGCGCGTGCAAAAAGACCTGTTTGAATGCTCGTGTTTTTGGAGGACAGTGGAGCTTTTAATATCTCCCTTAAATTAAATTGCAATTTTGAACCATGTTGCTTATCTAAAGAATGATCTAAAGGGTTATTTCCTGTGGTTTGAATTAGCTTAAAAAGGAGCAGGTATCTTGTATCTGGAGACCATCAACAGCACTCTTGTTTGGCACGAGCTGATGGTTAAAGTGACAATGTAAAGGCTTTTAAAATAATGTGCATTATAAAGGGATTTATACTCTGCCTGTGCTAAAGATGCGTTACTACATGTTTGATTTTGACAGTATATGTCTTAAGTATTGGTCACAACTCGAACTTGGCTTTGTATATATTTATTATTACTATGGTGTTGTTGTTTTTATTGTTTGATGTGTATCATGGTAGTACCATCTGATACCATCACTGTATCATTGATTTGATACAGTGCTTTTTGTAAGGGTATTGTTTATTATGTATATGCATTTTGGGCATGGTACCATGTGGTAACTGTATGTTTTTGGATATGTATCATGGCAGTACAATGGTATTCTTCGGAATAACATGGTAGGTATTAAAGTAACCTACACAGTACTTTTTGCAAGAGAACTGCACAATAACATGCACTGTTACTCCTCACATGCCCTGTACCAGAAATTAACTGTTTTATTAGGGGGCAATATTGACACCCTGATATTGATTTTCAGAGACTTTTATTTACATGTATGGGGGCAATTTTTAGCCTAACCTTATAAAAACATGCAGCATGTCCTCCCATTTATGTCAAATACTTTTGAATTGAATCAATTAAAAAAAATCAATTGAATCAGTAAATTGTCAATTTGAACAATTATGGGCGTCACCTATTAAATCAAATCAACATGAGACACAAATTTAGGTGTAAATATTGTCCAAGTTATCTCATGTAACACAATAAACGCAGTCCTATATTTTCAATAATTGGCATGTCTCTGTGGTCTCATAGAATTAACTTTAGTTACTATAGTCAGATACTATAACTACATTTCTGCAAACTGACTTTTACTTGCTGCTTACTATGTTTTTCTGCAGTTTCCTCGTGAAATTAACACTACAGGTGCTACAACAGCTGTGCGTTTTATTCACTTTCACCCAAACAATGGTTGATTATGACTTTATAAACTCTTATTTTTTTACTGCTATGTTATGATATCCAAACACTTTTACTATACAAATCATTTGTATTACAATGCTTGTATGACAGACTCACCTTCATTTAAATACTTATTCCAACATGATTAGCTTCCGCGGTAGCTCACCTGATAGTGTTTGACTTTGAATTCGGAAGACTGCGGTTTGAGCCCAGTCAAGAATGCTCGAAACAAAAGTGAAAATAAAACCAAAGTGACATTGAAGCGACATGAAATGAAGTGTTTGTTTCAGAAGAAAAAATAGGCTTTTAATTTGCTTTTATAACACTAGGCCAAATCGGTTAGGTATAGGCATTGGATAAGGTTGTCTGTTTTGTTCACCTCTCATTTATTTTTTTGGACACTATTGGTTAGGTTTAGGCTAAAGTTTTAGGTTAGGGAGGTACATTTTACTCATTTAAACCTCCATCTAAAATCCTCCTTACAAACCTTGTCTGATTACAACATCATTTCACTCACTTTTGTCACTCCCCACTGTACATTTCATTAGGAAACTGCAGCCAGACGTGTAATACAGCACATCTTCCTTTTATTTTTTTTTTTTTACCCCTACATTTTAAATATAAATTTGTCATTTTCAGTGGCATTTGCCTCGAGCCCTGGTTAATTTCTAACCCTGTTCCTGTTCCTTTTGCCTCTGATAAGACTGTGTTTTTTTTTTTTTTTTTGGAATGTGTGTTCTAGCACTCATTGGCTGCTTGGACTGCTGATGCAGTTGATGCAACCAGAAGAAAGAGTTTAATGAGTGGAGGAGGTGCTCTTCATCATATCTTATGTTACTAATGCCGTCTCTGCAGAAATTACAGTTCCTGGAAGAGTGCGGACTGTCGTTTATAAGTATTGCGTTATCTGTATGGAGGACTGTGAGTGCCAGCAGCAGCGCATGACTCCAGAAATGATCAATAAGGTTTTGGAGGGTGTTGGGAGGGGGCTCGATGATGAAACTCAGTGTAAGTGAGGGTGTTTTTTTTTTTTTACAGAAATTGTCTTTTGCTTGCTGTTGCTATGCGTTTTCTTTCTTTCTTTCTTTCTTTCTTTGAGAAGTAACACTTATTGGGAAGAATGCTTGATTTTCTCAGATGTTTGTGGTTTTTAAAGTGTTTTTCAATTTGAACATTTAACTTGACACAACATCCTAAAATGTGCCGTTTATGATGCTGGAAACTAGTGAGATGCTCTAAAAGTGTCTATCTGATACATTAATGTACATAGACGACAATTAAAATTTGCACAGACGGAACCAAAGATACGTCCTGTGAGAAATTATAGTTAGAATGATTGGAATTAGCCTATTATCTATTGTTTATATTTAATTATTTGTTTTTGTTTTTTTCTCTGGTAATATAGATATATGCGATTTAATTGAGATTCATTTGATTAATAAATCGGCATGTTAAAATTTATCGATTTAATCTACTTTAAATAGAAAAATCTATTGGGTTTAAAGTCATAAATACCACTCATTGAGGTCATTGAATTAACCATCCAGTAGGACAGTGGTTCTCAAACTTTTTTAAAAAGTTTTTTAAAATATCACTACAACCACTGAAAAATAAAGACAAATATGCGGCTGAAACACTCATTTATAGTTTAATATTGATGTAAATGCTAACAGATTAAATTAAAACAATGTATCATCCAACTGTTTCTCCTAAACATTGCTTTGTTTTTAAAGCAGTTATTCAAGAACTAGTCATAAAATAGAGTAATAAAATAAAGAACAAATAAAGAGGCTTTTTTTCAGTTAATAAAAAAGTGCTATAAAAAACAAGTAAGCTAATGCAAAATAGAACTACTTAACTGACAATCTTTACTGTGTGATTATTAGATGTACACTGCCATTCAAAAGTTTGGGGTCAATTACTCATTATTTTTTCTTCACATTTTAGAATAATAGTGAAGTCATCAAAACTATGGAATAACAGAAATGGAATTATGGAAATTATGATGTGACTTAAAAAAAAAAAATTATATTTTAGCATCTTCAAAGTAGTCACCCTTTGCCTAGAATTTGCAGACATGTACTCTTGACATTTTCTCAACCAACTTCTTGAGGTATCACCCTGGGATGCTTTTTAAACAGTATTGAAGGAGTTCCCATCTATGTTGGGCACTTATTGGCTGCTTTTCTTTATTATTTGGTCCAAGTCATCAATTTCAATAACTTTAAAAAAAAAAAAAAATTATTACATTTTAGTTTTATAATGAAATAAATTAATATGGTGACACAATTATATTTTTGTCTACAAAACTAATTTCAAACATTTAAGCATACACCTTCAGATCAAAAGATTTTTAAGATCATGAGAAACATTTCAGTCAAGTGACCCCAAACTTTTGAACAGCAGTGTACATTAATACGGATTCGATACAGTCAAAGTTTGACTGAAAAGTAGACATGTCATTGAAATTTATTGGGCTTAAATCTATAAAGATATTCAGCCGAGGACAGTGAGTGACATAAATAATAGCTCAAAAGAGAACATGAATAAAACCATCTCGCTGTTTCTTCCAGAAGATGAAATTCAATCTAAGCACAAAATAAAAATTGAGCAAAATTAGCCATTGTTTTAGTGGAGTACCTTAAAAGTATATTAAGGACAGAGTCTTTCTAGCAAGTCAGTTCACTGTCGGCCATCTTTGGAACACTCTCGGGATTTTATTTCCAGTCATGACAGTGCAGCTCCTATCTACTTGAATGGGGGAACACCGAAATCTCCAAAACGGTTGGTCAAGATTACGATCAAAGAACATATTTCAAATCAGCAGTAAAATCTGCTGATATCATAAAGTGTGCTGCTTTACCTCAGATTACGCTAAAAAAAACGCAATTTTCCCGGTGTGTATAGCTAATGTGCATGCGCGTTCTAGAGATGATTGACAGGTGATGTCTATATAAAAGCTGATTGGCTCTTTTACCTGTAAGGCGGGACAACCTTTTTACATCCGTTGACCGTTGGATGCTCAGAGCTTCTTGGTTGGGCGTTCCAATTTCTCCCATTTATTTCAGTAGAAGTGGCCTGTCTCTGCTAAATAGTTTCTGTTACAGATTAGCATTTACACCTCAAATGCGATGTGGTCACATGCATTTTTGACTACCTCCATATGTGGTTTTTGTGATCCGATCACACAACGTTTTGCACCCTGTTTACACCTGTATAACATTGACAACTTGTGATCAGATCACCCGAAACACATCTTAATACAAAGTGTAAACAGGGGCCAGGGGCTGGTTGCACCAGCTAAACGTAAGTTACAGCTTAGCCTAGTAGTGGTATAAATGGGCACTAAGTCACAATTTACGCACTACTAAATATTTGAGCATTGCACCATTAAACTTAGGTAGGACGTAACCCTATGTATAAACTAAATATTTATGGAAGCCTCTGACCAGGAGTAACTGATGGAATAAAAAAGCAGAATGATGTTTTATTACATAAATGTGCTCATGTTTTTGTGACAGGCATCAGTCATTTCGACATACAGTATGATGTTGAAATTTTTCACTCGTTTACTTTTACGAGAGAGAGAAAAAACTTTCTAATGGTGCAGTTTTCAAGGTGCATCGCCCGGTGTCAAGTTTCAACACATTAAAAATATGTCTATTTTTCCAGCCTGTTGTATTAGTATTTATTTATTTTGGATACAGTTCTTATATATTGTTATTTACACAGGGCAAATATGCTATTTATCAAATCTACTTTCATTTAGTATCGTATTTTAATGGGGATATAATTTATTACAGCTGACAGTTATGTGAGCAAACAAGGTTTGAACATCAACCGTAACAAGATCAAACTGAAATTCACGGCTTTTTAACACTTCTGTGTACAAATTTGAAGGCTGTTTATTGGAATAGTACAGGTAAACATAATATTATGTGACTACGCATTACTTTACGAAGAGTTAAGTAGTTAAGTCTTGCATTAAGAACAGGTGGTGCAACCAAATTAAGCTCTATCTTTGTTACAAACTAACTAGTAGTTACTAACTTTACTAAGCTGGTGCAGCCCTACCCTAGAGACCAACATCAAAAAGACTTGAGGGTTGGCTCTTTTGAATGAATCACCTGTAAGTAACCACCTTAACGCCCTATCAACCACCCAGATCACCCTAGCAACTGCATAGGAATGCCCTGGCAACCACCCACACCAGCATTGTGGTGTTGAGTTTAGTATTGGCAGACATCACTTATATTTTCCTCAGAAAATGCAACAATCTGGTTATTTTTTTGGCCTAAGGTAGAATTTGTTCTCCACTAGGTGATGAGAATATTAAGGTGAAATTCTGGTAATAAACTCAACAGCTCAGCAGAGCTTGTGATGATAAATGCATACAGTATATGCTCAAATAGATCTACTTTCCTTCCTCATGCTGTTGGTTTGAAAGTCTAGCTTCATATTTCAGCACTCTGCTATTCGGTTCTATCCCCTAAATCTTGTGCTTCAAGCAATGTTTTTCAAAGGTCTATGAAACTTCCTCTTGTGTCCCTCTGCACTCTTCATTCTAACACTCTGGTGCATTCAGAGTGTTTGGGCTCCATTATCAGTTATTTGGCCTGTCATTTATTTTTGATAGCTTTACTCAAAACCTGTGTACTATATTTAACTCTGAACCAAGATGTTAGTTAGTTTATAAAAAGCTTGGTTTTCTCATTCCAGTTTTGTATTTGAAGCTTTACCCATGAGATTTACCCTCTGCAAAAAAATCAATATGGCATTAGAAAGAGTCTCTAATCTTTTTACAATGTTAGAGATTGACTCCAAATGTCAATATCGAATTTACCTTGAGCTGGGGCTTTCATTTAGCAAAGAAATTCAATCTCTCCCCAGTAGTTAAACTCCACAGTAATGACCACTGACTGCTTATGGTTTATTCCTGAAGTGTAAGTGAGGTTGACTTAGTCTTGCCTAGCCAGACTTTTGATCACCATCATAAAGTCTGGGTCACCGTGCAGCTGTTTGTGGCTAAGAACCCTCAGTTAGACAACCAACCATGGTTTGTTTTGTTTTTTATGCCATTTAGGGTTTATCTGAAATAGATTGTACAACAATAATAGACCTGAGGAAAAATTATGGAAATAATGCCGTGAAATTTGGAATTTTTGTTTGTAGACTTTCTGAATTTCTGCCCGTCCAAAAATTATAGGGTAGTTCCGTGTCAACTCAGAGGTACACGACTCAAATTCAATTTTTAATATTTTTTTCACTGGTTAAAGACATGCATAAATGACTATGAAAGCCAGAATATTAAATGCCATGGATCAGTATTTACTGAGTAATCCATTATATTGTAGAGAGGAGTCAAAATGACAATTTTTGCCAATGTTTTTGGGGATGAAAATCTAACCTTATTCCAGGTGACCCAGATTTGGTTTTCGACCACTGAAAATGCTACATGGTCACACAAGAATTCGGCATCTTGTTTTCAATTGTTTTGGTACACTAGGATCAGCCACATTATGCAGAGTCACCAACAAGCACCATCTCCTATCAGACATTTTATAATTGGCTCCAGCGTGTTCCCCTGTGGCATGACCCGGAGCGAGTCGGAAGACCCATGTTCGGATCCCACGTTGAAACCAGGAAGTAATCGCATTCGCTTAATCCGTGATGAGCATGTGTCAGAGGTTGCATTTTCCCCTCTAACATTTCATTTTTACTCCACTGATGTTTAGGTTTGAGGTTTGGATGGGCAGGTGCAGTATAGAAAACATGCATTCCTCTTCACTGTTTTACAGCATATACAGCTGAAAACTCACTTTACAACTCAATTTTGATACCCCTCTGTGGACATCACACCCAGAACATAGACCTCACACGTGCCCATACGCCCACAATACTTACCACTTTGGCAGTGTTTCGAATTTAAGAAAACAAAGCTAAAGAAAAGTCAACCTACTGTTTCCGATTTCACTGTGAGATCAGTCTTTAAAATAGGTAAAATTTGCAATTTACGCATGCAGCCACACTGAGAGCCCCCATATCTCTGGGATTTAACCATATAGGGTCTTAAATGTGAAGATACAAAAAGGAAAGTTTGTTCTGAACCAGAACCTTAAAGGATATTAAGATATCTGTAATACTTCTGGAGTAATAGGCACTCCAACTGTGGAAACACAACACAAAATACCCTTTTTCGACTCGCATCATTGGCATATGATGCAACAAGGGGTTCTGAAGTCAGCTGATGTAGTAATAGACCTACATATCTCTGTGTAAAATTAAAATAATGATGCTGCCAACTTTTCTAAGGTAATTAGTTTTAACCTGTAGTTTTGCTCCAAATCATAAGCGAAATTGTCATTTTGACCTTCCTCTACAATTTTTTTTTATTTTTATAATTCTGTAAATATTAATATTTTGGCTTTCATCATCATTTATGTATTTCGTTCACCAATCAATTTTTTTTAATCAAAAACAAATTTGCTAGCCAGGGAAGTTTCTGAAATTCGGTTTATTTGACTGGTTACAAAGCTTCTCAAACTAAACTCTGAATCTCTTTCAAAGATTTAAAAACCATGAACTGGGCAAACTTGGGTGAGTTCTTTCTCACAAGTGCTCTTTGTATCTACTAGTTTCCAGACAGAGTGATATAAACCTGTGCATTCTGGGCTTGTTAGTTTCACAAGTGCTTTCCAGTTTTGTGTATAGCATGCATCAGATGGTCAGTGAGCGGTTTGTGGGTGGCCAATCTTTGACTAGTGTCAAAATACTTAGAGACCTTGGTCAGCCCAACTCATCCACCACCACGGTTTGTCCTGTCAAGAGAGTTGGCATTGGGTTATTCACAATTAATGGCACACCATCTCTTCACTGCTGTTGAAAGCATCCAAATAATTTTCTGCTCCTTTTTCATGCTCTGAAAAGCTGCTAGTTTATGTTGTCTTTGCCCTCTGTGCATAAATTGATGCCAGTCTCGCAGAAACGCAACCCCAGTGCAGTCTGCTTTTTAATTTGCAGTTAAACGGTGGTCGACACACACAGCTTGTTTGATAATTTACTTGACTCTGTTGAAGGGGGGGATGATTAGATCTGCATACGACTACTCATTTTCTCTTTTCTCACTGTGTTTGATCAGGCAGATACAGAAGGGTTGAGCAACATGTTAACATCAGCTGCTGATCATGCATGAAATTAACTGCAGAGTTTCTGAGACAGTCGCAGTTGGTCTGTCTTCATTAAGGGGCTTCTGAGAGGTCTGCAGGTTGGAAAATGACTCACCTGGTGGCTTTCACCAAAATACACAAGACTGCCTGCTCCCATAATGATCACTTACTGCTAACTAAAATTCACACTAGTTTCTATGTAGAAAATTTAGATTCTGGATTGAAATTTTAAAGTGTAAATTTACACGTTTAATAAAGCTGTCTAATTAAATAATGAAATTTGGATATTTTTCAAATTTAAGATAAAAATGCACGTTCTAATGCAAAAACTGTGTATTCAAACTTAGTTGTGTGCCAAGCACAGACAACTTAGGTGGAGGTCTTTGGTAGTTGTGTCTCGCTCTCTTATCAGCATCTGGCAGCACAAGGTGCCGTTCACGCAGAATCATAGCTTGTCCTTCTGCGCTTATTTCCCATTGTTTTTCTACGTAAACTAGGGATGTGCACGAGTAATCGAGGAATTGTTCTGCACCAGCTAGTTGACTATTAAAACCACTACTTGAATATCTACAGTGAGCAACGCTGAACTATACTGTACTTCTCCTCTGAATCTCTCACAAAATCTCGCAGTTACAGTTGAATCCACTGGGGGTGCTGTGGATGTGTGTTGTCAAAGGGTTTGATGCAGGGTATGAAATCAACACCCACCAAGTGCCAAATGCAGGTACATTTTCTGTTTGGCCAATGAATTTTGCAGCATCACAGGCCATTCTGTCAGGTGGCTTTTGCTTTCTATCAGTTTATGTCAGCTTGTAAAATAAATGTAAACACATTCTAGTTTGTCCTCGAGGGCTCCATAGACCTACAGAACAGTCAGTAGCGCATGTGTTTACATAGAATGGCTCTTATTAGCCCGTAGTCCCACTGTTCATCAATACTCTCAAAAGACGTGTGTCCACTGGCGTGTGGTGAGCGAAGGTGGATTCAGTGCTTTTAATCCAGACTTCAAATGATGATTGGATGCATTCTTTGTGACAATTCTGTAGCTGGTTAAGCAAACATTTAATAAGTCAACACTGTTTGTATACTTTGGGCATTTGAAAATGAAGTTGGCATTTTTCCAACTATAATCCCGCATATTTAAGATGACATCATTGCTCGTATAGTAGGAAATACACACTGGGCTTTGGGTATTACAAACTCACCCTAAAGCGGCACTTCTCTGATGTGGTGAGCAGATTTCTTGCACGCCAGTGGGCACATACCGTTAGAATTACATCTTAACGCAAGATGAAAGTAATGTTTAGGAGAGTTCATGCCATCGGGATGGAAGGAAAACCACTCTTTGATTTACAGTGGATGTGTGAGTAAGTTTTAATTACCCACAGCAACACATACAAATTCTCTGGTAATGAATGCATTGTAATCAAATCACTTTTAATGTCACACAACCATATACACAAGTGCAATAATGTGTGAAATTCTTGGGTGCAGTTCCGTGTGTGAAATACGAAAAACGAATGGTTTTCATGACGTTCGGTTTCATTAACTGTTCTTGAACGTGCATTATTCCGGTGATGTGGACAGAAAACTGGACTAAAATACTCAGTGTTTCCATGTATTGCTATAAAGCATCACAGCAACACTGTTACTGAATCTACAGCGTGAGACAAGACATAAAGCACTACCAGTAGACCGATTCCCAAAGAAATGACTCTTTTGAGCCAGTTCTTTTAAATCTACAGCTAGAGACATAACAAGTGAAAGTGTTATCTGATTCTCAAACACCAGCTCTTTTTTGTGAATCAGAAAGACTTCTGAATCAGTTGAAGCTGACTGAATTAATTGATTCACTCCATGTAAACCAAGAATTGCTACTGTGTTGCGTGTACTTTAGGCTCATGAGAGTTACTTACTGGTCATTCATATGACAACATGTACTTTAAAATACAAATTTAGTTTGTTGAAATAAATGGATAATCTGAAAAAATTATTCTAAATGGACTATCTGAAAATTAGATTTCTTAAATAATAAAACAATACAATTCTTTAAAAATGCAGTTTACTTTTAAACATTCATCCAGTATTGTTTATCTCATATGTCTGTCAAATCCACTTGTAAAATGCAATAAAAAAATAATAATAAAAACAAAAAAAAATGTTCGATATGAAAACTGGCTGGTAATTTGTTTTTTTTTAATCTACCACCTTGGCTGGTGGGGCTAAAAAGTTAATTTTGGCCCTGGTTGGATGACAGAAGGAATTATGGTATCTTTGGCCAAGTGAAGTGTGGCAAAACTTTTATTTTTTTAATTATTTAGATTCTTATTGAATTATAATGTATTTATATCCGGTTCTTGTTGGAGTCATGCATACCAACGGATGAGAATCTGCTTTTATGGTGGAAAGAAAATGTGAAGAGGTACGAGACACTCAGAAGCTAATCAGGCTGGTATCATAATAACATTAGAAATGATAACATTTTTTATATCTGTCCTAATGCTGTCAGTTTCTGTGCAAGCTCTGGGTGATTTTGCTGGTATTTTTTATTCATTTTTATTTATTTATTTATTTATTTATTTATTTTATTTATTTATTTTTTTATTCTTTTTTCTAAAGAAAAGCATAGTTTGTTGAAGTTAGCTTATTTTGGTGTCACGTGACGCTATGCAAGTGGAAGCAGCCTAGTGGCGTTCTCCGCTACACTTTGCTACAATTATCCTTTCAATCAACATTACTCTGTGAGAACTGATTTAATTTTGATTGTTAAACTGCACGGGGAGTGTAGGATGTCGAAGTAAAAATCATTAAAAAGCATTTACGGCCACACACGTCTGACGCTTCTCAAGAGCAAGATGGTGGGGGTCCAGTTGTAAATGACAGCGTGCCTCAGGATGTAGGTCAAGATATTGCAAACATTTATGCAGCACTAAAGAAAATCTCGACCGACATGGAGGGCCTGGATGAGGCCGAAAAGCAGATTTAATCTCAGGAAGCAGCCGAAAAAGAGCTGCAGACTAATCCGCTGGCCACCAAAACTGATGTGGGGAAAATGAGAGGATATGGAAAATCGAAGCAGACGTAATGTTTGTTTCGTTGGAATCCCCGAGGGAAAGGAAGGTCAAGATATGGTCAAGTTCCTGGATGGGTTTATTCCGAATTTGTTCGACACAGCGGGCCGTCATCTGTAAAAAGAGCACGCATACAGAGCTCTCGGTCGGCGTCCCAGAGCGGGTGACAGAAGTCAACTGGTTTCTCGCAGTCGGCAGACAGAGACGTTTTATGTGTGGCGAGGAATAAAGGAAAGTCAAGCCGGTTCTCGCCGCCTCCTTTTCATTGAACTTTGTTACAATTTGTTATGCGGTTAGCTGCCCACTGTCTGTCTATCTCAATCTACTTTTTATTTTTTTATTGGCTTATTGTTGAGTTTATTTGTTCATTTTGTGGGTTTGATGTTGTTATTTACTGAGGCCTATTTCATTTAAATCTTTCATGTGCAGTTCAACATATGGTGTATGAGAAAAGAAAAAAACACCGGACTGAAGTAATCTTGTAGCAATGGTGTGCATGGACCATCAGATTTCTGGGGGATGGACACCAGTTATGTTATGCGCGAGGTTGAAGTGCACTTTAATATAGGGAAAATGTTTCTCTCCGTGTGGAATGTTAATGAGTTGGGGCACCCAATAAAAAGAAGGAAGATTATATCTTAAACTTAAAAAAAGTTCATAGTATTCCTTCAAGAAACACACCTTTCTGCACAGGAAGCTGAAAAGCTTGGCAGGGCATGGGGAGGGGTGGGCATGCGTTTTGCAGTGCTGGTTCGAATAAGAGCAGGGGAGTCATTATGTTGATTAGTAAGCATTTACAATTTAATTGTCTCAAACAGATTAAAGTTAATTTAGGAAGTCATTATTGTTTTGGCTGAAATACAGGGGCAAAATCTTATTTTGGCTAATATTTATGCACCCAACGCTGATGATCAGAACATTTTTATAGATCTTGAGGGAAAGTTACAAGCAGCTGGGATCCTTCATGATGTGGTTTTGGGTGAAGACTTCAATCTTTTAATGGATCTGGTCCTTGATCATAGTGATGCAAATGTGTGTAGACCCTTTAGAGTAACGTTGACACTACAGAGGATGTGTAAAAATCTTGGTCTTACAGACATTTGGAGACTTCGGAATGCATCTAGGAGGGACTACACCTTTTTTCATCAGTTCATAAGATTTACTGTAGATTTTTTTTTTTTTTTTTTTTTTTTAATAAATCTAAGTCACTTATTCCATCTGCCACTGATTGCTCAATTAGGAACATTTTAGTTTCAGATCATGCTTCGGTGCATATAGAGAAAAGGAAATCATATATGGCGCTTTAATACATCCCTTCTACAGGACCCAGCATTTCAACAAATGTTAAAGACAGAAGTTGTTTATGTAGAAACCAATTAGTCCTCAGTGTCCTCTGTGGGCATGGCATGGGAGGCGCTTAAGGCAGTTCTTAGGGGGCAGATCATATCAATATGCCTCATTCATTAAAAAGATCAAAGCACAGGAATTCATAGAATTGCAAAAGAATATTAAAAATGCTGAAACAGAGCTGAAGTGCCAAATGTCATCCAATGGTCTTAGAGAGTTGACAGCTAAAATATAGGTACAATACTATTTTGTCACAGAAGGTAGAGTTTTGCTTATTCAGGGCAAGACAGACATACTTTGACTTGGGGGACAAGGCAGGGAAACTCTTGCCAGATACATTAAAACAAAGAGAGTTTTTATTTTCCACTTTTCCTTCAGTGAAGTCTTCTGGAGGCAATATATTTGCCTCTGCCACAGATATTAATAAAGCCTTTAAAGAATTATATTTAGATCTTTATAGCTCCACATCTTTGTCTACCGATAAGGATATGAGCAACTTCGTAGAGCCATTAGAACTTCCTAAATTGACGAATGATCAAAAAGACTTTCTTGACTCAGATATTACTTTGGAGGAGCTGGTTAAGGTAATTAAAGCCTTGCCAACAGGTAAGGCACCAGGGCCGGATGGTTTTGCTGCATAATTTTTTAGATCTTATGTCACAAAACTGGCTCCATTTATGTTAGAAGTTTACACAGTCATTAAAGAGGTAAACTTCCGCCAACCATGACGCAAGCCCTTATCAGTTTCATTCTTTAAAAGATGAAGACCCAAATTAATGTAAAAGTTATCATCTAATTTCCCTGATCCAGTTAGATGTAAAAATATTGTCTAAAATTCTGGCTAATCAGTCAAGCAGAATAATTACATCTCTTATACATATAGATCAAGTGGGGTTTATTCGTGGTCATAGTTCTTCTGAGAATATTAGACATTTTATAAACAGAAAATGAATGACTATAATGCCAATATTAGTTATTTATGTTTAGAACTATTAGTGGTTAAAATTAGTAAACTAAGTAAGTGTTGTGGGTCAATGGTTAAACAAAATGATTTTGAACTAACTAAAAGTTTTAGTGTTAAAGTTCTTGAAGTCATCCCAAATTAAATTAGGAAATACATGTCAGTACATTGTCCATCGATTTTGGCTGATGAAGGCCTTTGTTAGTGGTTAATTCATTTTCTTTGTAGTTCATTATTTAAGAGAGTGTTGGCCCTCCTTTGACCAAGTTGATATAGGTATCATTCAGTGAGGAGCATCGCAGTCTGGCTGGAAGCTTAGGTAACTCAATGACATTGAGTTTCCATCAATTCATCCCCTGTGAAGTCCATCTTGGTAGACTGAAATGAAGTCTGCCTGGCACATGCTGCAGTTGGTCATCATCACTCAGCGCAACTTAGCAGTGGGAGTCGGACATCAGGCAGGACCGGAGATAGATCTGGCAGGCTCTGATATAATCCCAAGGTTTAGACAGGGAAAGAAATAGAATTAAAATTAGCATGGATGCCATTTACTTTAAATCAGGGTTAAAGAATAAGAAGTGTTTCCGGTTCTGGCAGACCTAACTAAAGCAGTATAACTATGAATTGAGGAATAAATTAGGTGGATGCCTGGCTGAATAGATGAGTCTTTAGTCTAGACTTAAACTGATAGAGTGTGTCTGAGTTTCGAACACTGCTAGGAAGACTATTCCATAGTTTAGGAGCCAAATATGAAATTGATCTCTCTCCTTGTGTGGATTTTGATATTCTCAGTATTGTTAACAGTCCGGAGTTTTGTGATCGTAGTGAGCGTGATGGATTATATCATGATAGAAGTTCACTTAAGTACTTTGGAGCTAGACCATTAAAAGCCAAGTAATTAACAGAATTTAAAAATTAATACTTAACAGGTAGCCAATGTAACGCAGACCAAATTGGGCTGATATGATCGTATTTCTTGGTTCTAGTCAACACTCTAGCTGCTGCATTTTGAACCAGCTGAAGTTTATTTATTAAACCTGCAGGACAGCCAAGCATTACAGTAATCTAGTCTTAAGGTCATGAACTCATGAATTAGTTTTTCGGCATCAGAAACAGATAGCATGTGTTGTAAATTAGCAATATTTCTGAGGTGGAAGAATGCAGTATACAAATATTGGAAATGTGTTTTTCAAATTTTAGATTGCTATCAAATATAACATCTAAATTTTTTGCTGTCTAAATTGGAAGCTCTTGCTCTGACAGCATATTGTCCTACCACAGCTTTCCAACCTGGCGCCTTTCAATGGCCCAAGCAAGGCATTAGGTATTGAGGATTTATTTTCCAGCAAATTTGAGAGATTTAGTTATTTGAGATAATTTGGACCCATTAATGAAAAAGTTATCGTGTGATGTTGATAGGTGGGCATCACTACATTTGTCTATGGCAGGGAAGGTCAATGTTATAAAAATGAATTGTATTTCCAAATTCAATTATTTACCTCAGTCTCTCCCCCTAGAAGTTTCTCTTTCTTATTTATGTCTTTTATTTGGAATGATAAAGGACCTTGTTTGCATTTCAGTAAGTTGCATAGACCAATTGACAAAGGAGGTTTAGGCCTCCCCAAAATTTTGTTTTATTACTATGCTTTTAGTCTAAGACACTTGGCCCATCAGTCTCTTCCACCTGAGAGAGCCGGTCCCTGGAACAACATTAAACAAGCGGTCCTTGCCCCAATTTCACCATTGCAAAATCTTTCTATTAAATTGCCTAGAGAAGTAAAAATGCATCCTATTATTTCAAATATTCAGTATGGACAAAGGTTTCCCGTATGTTACATTTTGAGTATAGCTGAACCCCAAATTATGTATTAACAAGTCCCCCTTTTGCTGGAAAGAATGGGTGGAGAGGGGTGTTGCTACAATGGTGACCTTTATGAAAATGGAGCTTTGTGATTTAATTTGAAAATATAACACAGCAATTTGGGATTTCTAGGTCTCAGTTTTTCAGGTATTTACAGTTGCGCCGTTATACTATTTTTGGTGGTAGTACACAACCCCCTAAAGCTGCAGACACTCTTTGTATGGTGCTCACGGCCTTTGGAAAGGGGCATGAAGCTTCAGTGTAATATTCCTCATTGATACAGAGTCTTGGTGACGGGGCCTTAACAACTCTTAAGAGATTATGGGAAAGAGATTTAAACTTGGTATTGGAGGATGGGGAGTGGGAAAGAATTTAAAAAAAAATGCAAGGGTGTGCCTTATTCAGTTTAAGATTTTGCATAGTTTCTATTGGACTCCCTCTAGATTGTTTAGGCTTGGTTTAAAAGACACACCGATCTGCTGGCGATGTCAGTTGGAGGATGGAGACATGGTCCATGCTCTGTGGTTCTGTGCTAAGATTCAAGAATTCTGGTTAAAAGTCCAGAATTGTATGTGTGAGGTTATAGATACTCATTTCATTCTGCCCCAGACTATGTATATTGGGTGATGGGGTGGTTATTAAAGTAGATTAATCCAAACTAGTGTAGTGATTGGCAGACAAATAATTCTTAGAGGATGGAAGTCAATTGGTGCTCCCTCATTTCAAGAATGGTTCACCGAATTGGGCAGGGTGGCGGCATTCGAAAAGATGTCATACAAACAGCTTGGCAGATTAGATGCATATGGTAAGCAATGGGACACATACATGATGTGAGGGCCATGTGGAGAAAACCCTTTGTTTCTGTCTCTCTCTCTTCATGTTTATATGTTTATACTCGGGCTTGGATCACTGGAATGTTTGTTGGGGGTTGGGGTGGAGTTGGGGATTGGGAGGGGGATAGGGAATTATTGGAGATTAAGGGGGATAATGGGTGACTCTGTGCATGTATAAATTGCTTTGTTCTGTTTTATGTTTGAGAATCAACCAATAAAAATGTTAATCAGAAGATAGCTTATTTTGAAACCATTCTTGGTTACGTTTGTGAATAAAACAAAATATACATTTCACGTATGTGTCATATTTGTTATTTTTTTAACATACATTTTAATTTGAGTAATCGATAACACAGTGCTATTAACATGTTGCGTTCTAAGTGTTTTTTAGCATGTTGCTAAGCAGTTTCCAGGGGGTGGTTATATACTGGCCAAGACAAAGGAGTCCCCCAAGTCTCTGTGATATTCTGGTCTCTAGATATTGCTCTGGTCTCTCCTTTAACAAAACTCTTTGGGATTTTTTTTTTTATCCGTTTAATCACCCATTAGTACCATTTAGCTAATACCTGAAAAGCTGATGTTAGCAAGGTAGTTGAGAGCCAGGCCGAGTTTTTGATTAAGCCTCAAACTCACGCCACTGGTTGAGCCAGAAGCTGACTTTTCGCACTGCTCAGTCAAGCAGATCATGTTTTGAAAGCACCACCGAGCCACAACATTTACACTCTTGAGGAAATCAGTCTATATAAATGGCTTACTAACAGTCAGGCCCACATGGAATCAGTTGCTGGGTTTCCATCCAAATGTTTCGCATTTTTGAAGTGCTTTTCTAAAAATTCAACAGAAGAAAATACAAATTGATGCGAGCTTCCATCCACTACGTAATGTGCATTAACTTGAGGAAGCCTGCCTTGTCATGATGGAGCAGCTGAATTGACCTCCTTGCTTCAGGGAGTTTTATTTGCAGGATTGGAGCAATTGTACCTCATTTTATTAAATTCTGCCAGGAGACACCGCAGAATAAGTTAAATATCTAATATAATGAGGGATGAAATTGCTGTGATGTCCACACGCTGTCAGTCACCGCATGCCTGGGAGCGCCTACACTCAGAACTGTTCTGGTGGATTTTGAGGACCCACTTTATCGACCAGCTGTGGGTTAAACACTTCTGAATGACAAGGCCTATTTTCAAAGAATTGTGTGCCAAGATTGGACCTATCGTTGGGCCAGTCACATCAAGCTATCGCACGCTCATAACACATGCACGAATGGTCAAAACACTTCATAGTTTTGCAGATAAACTGTTTCCATCACCTTAATGCGCATTTTAACTAATGAGAAACTCTAGAAAATCCACTTCCTCCTAGCGCATACAATTTTAAGCGAATTTAGAAAGTTTATTCGCATATCAAGTGTTTCCATTCAGGATTTCTTATGTACAATTTCAAAATGCACATAAAAATATTGAAACCCAGCTAACGAGCACAGAAAGCTGTGCAGATTTCTACAGAATTGGAACGCTAATCATCAAGTTCTGCACATCCCCACCCCTCACATGGTGCTCACCCGGGAAACGCAGGTTCAAGTTCAGCCTGCTCTTCACTGTTTATCCAGTATAAAGGCAAATGATATTATGAACAGGATGTTAATTATCAGACAAAGGATATTTCTGATGCTTATGACTATTGTATCAAACATTAGCAAACATCTTGACACTTGAAGAATAGTGTAGTTCAAGCCAGACCTTTGTACCGAAATCATCTCTGACTGCAAGTATCAATTGTGCACCTGTTTCTCAACAAAGATAATGAACTTTGCTTTTCAATGACTTTGTTTTACTTTTTAGTATGCAGGGAACAAGTGCAGCTGTGATTTGGAGTCAAGAAGTTGATGGGTTGCATTTGTTTGTAGTTATAGCCTTTTCATCTTATTACTGAGCTGCTTGATGGAAAATTGAAGGCCTTATAACCTTTAAAAGGACAAAATGTTGCATTTTTGCTTTATTTAGCTTATTTTGTCACACTAGGACATATCACAATTTTAATTTAATTGTCCATTTCAGTATAAAAGGAGTAATGGAGCACACATTCAAATAAGTGTGTGAGCATTTGAAAGCTGTTGTGTGTCAGTCAGAGAGTGCGCCAGCACCGAATTAAGTTCTCAGTACTGTAGAAACACTGGCATTGTTACATGTTTTTTATTTTAGTTCCAACTTTGTACTGAAGTACAGGTATTGTGACCACACTAGACCACACATGGCTACTTACCAAATAAATCAAATAATTTGAACTCGTTTGTATTTATTATGTGAGAAGAAATAGTGCATGGAGTGAAAATGGAGTATGAAACTAGCAAAGCTACGTATGTAGGAAACCGCTTTCCAGACAATGGTGTTGATCGATTGAACACAGCTATTAACTAATCACAATCAAGTATTCCAGAAAGCCATACAATAAACTTCTTTTATAGCCACTAGAGCAGTGAAATGAGCTTGTATCATTGTGCTGGTGGGTCACGTTGTGCTGTAGACTAGAAAACGGTATACAGAGCAAACCAGTGTCTTTTTGGCATAGCCCATCCCAATGGCGTCCAGCCGTAGATTATTCTCTGAGGCCTCGGAAAAGGAAGGCAGTCATCATTAACACTGACACTGGGACGCAAAGCCACTGCACTTTTGCTGACTCAGCATTTATCTTATGTTTATATAATTTATTTATCAACGCATGCATCTCTAGACCTTGCGGGTCCTAAACGCCCTCTAGATTTATGAATGCTGGCAGGGTTTGAAGGTTGGAAATGATTGCCGTGGTCATTTAAGTTGAGTTTCACAACTGTCTAATTGGTCTTGGTTGGGGTCCTTGCTGAGATCAGGCCTTTTTCACCCTTCACTTTGCAAGCTCGCCCAAATGTGTTGAGGGTGCATTTTTTACAAGGCTGTTTCCTCAGCACCTTCCACACCCCCTCTCTCTATTTGTTCGCTCTGTCTCTATCTCCGTTTCTTCAGTTTCTCTCTCATAGCGGCCTCACTCAGCATTTTCTGATCTCCTGCGAGTCTGCTGTTGGTCCTCTACAGATAATCAGCTCTGATTGTCTGAGTTTTTTTAGTGGTTCAGCAGTTTGCTGCTATAAAAAATGGTTCCCCTCACCTTACTGCTGCTACTTGAAAAAACTAGGCCTATTGATTTGTGGCAAACTTACACCACTAATGATTAACTTGGTGTGAACCTGTGGCAACAATGGTCAATTTGCCACTACTGCAAACAGTTCTGGCAAACATGTGGCAAATATCTTCCACCACTAATAATAATGATAAGAATAATACAATTTATTTGTATAACACCTTTTTACATCAAGTGCAGAAGTTTTCACATATCAGAAATTAAGTCAGGAAAAATAAAAAACAATAATAATAAAAAGTAAACACTCACACATACTGTACACATACACCAAACAAAGGTTAATAATAAAAATGTATGTCTTTTAAAAAAATGAAAAAAAAAATGTGGATGCTTCATCATGCATACATCAGTTTGTAGACGAACCTGGAAGGCTAATTCAACATGGGTTACCTCAGGAATATCCTATGGGTTTTTAAAAAGGGTTTTCAATTTAAGAGTAAAATAAGGTCTGTGGTAAACATTACTTACTGTAACTTTAACAGGAATCGTTATGATCATTGGTGTAGAAGATCTTATATTTAGATTATTGCCATTGCATATAATATTATTCTCATGTCTTGATTGAGAATCCCACCAGTTTACTTCACAGATAGCCATGATCATCTTAACTAAGTCAGTAGTCCACTTGCTGAACAAAACAGTGCACAAAATAAGATGAGAAGAACATTAGGAAAGCTAGCAAAGTTGGCAAATATAATAATTTACTGAGATCAGCTGCTGAGAACACTGGCGATTCGTTGATCTTGAGCATGACTGATTGAATTCAATGCCCCAGTTAGATAGCAGGCTGGTTGTTGTCCGAGTCCAAAACATTGTTGCTCCTTCAACTGCCGCTTTTGCTTAGGTCCTTCTTATGGTCCCTGTACACTTAAGTTTTTTTCTACTTGTTTATGACATGGTCAATCGTCCTCTGAGATCTCTGTAGAAGACCATCTTGCAGGTATAAAGCTTGTTTCCTCCACGTTTGATGTCTGACATTTTTGTGTGTTGTGTTTTTTTTTTTTTTTTTTTATTGGTTCCTGTGTAGAGACTAGGGGTGAAACAGTTCAAATTTCTCACGGTTCAGTTTGTATCACGGTTTTAGGGTCACGGTTTCGGTACGGTTCAGTATTTGCAATGTATAGCAAAAAAAAAAAAAAAATATTACTGCCAAATCCAAAGTAAGAATACTCTATTTGGTAACAAACACTTCAACAGGTTTGCCCTTTAATAAAAATATTTTTTTTACAGTAACCATAGTTAAACTATGGTATTTGTAGTAAAATCATAGTAACCACAGTATCAACATGGTTACTGTCATGTTTACAATATATAGTATAATCATTGTTACTATATAGAAACTACAGTATTACTGTTATAAAACAATGGTTAATTGTATCAAAACTATGATTTCTACAAAGAAAATCATGGTGACAGCTGTCATGGTTACTACAATATTACTATATTAATTTTCGCTAGGTCTTTAACTAAAAAAACCTTTTCTCTAATTAATAAATCAACATTTTAATTTAATACCTGCATTATTATGCTACATGTATCAACATAAAATGCATTTCAAACTCTACTGCACATATATTCAATATACGGAAGCTGTACATCACTATAGAAGGAACTTTGCTATTAAAATGGATTCGAGGGATGTTGTGGCACGGCTCAAGTTTTTTAATTATACACGAAAATCACACATCTTCGTCTGTGGAGTAGGGAAACATATCGTTGGCAATGAACACCCCAATTGCTTTAGATATTGTTTCATGCTTGTCTGAATCAGCACTGAGTGCTTGCTTTAAAATGAATGGGAATGTGTGCAGTTTCGGCTCATTTGCGGTTCTGCGCATTTCCCGGTGATTTCGGTATAAATGATCATATGTCGATGTATTACCAGTATATGGCACTCGTGTCAAGCGACATCTGCAAACAGTGCTTGTTTTGTAAATGTTTTATGGCCATTGCTGTTGTAATTGACTGCAAAAAGACTTTTCAGTTTCCAGACAGGAGACCTAAATAACGCAGAAGGGCTTCTCTATCAGCGGCTCGTTTTCTCCACTTGCCATTTTCAACTAGACATATAAGAGGTAACTGTACTATAAAAAAACATATTGTATATTTCAGAACTCACCTTCCTCCCCGGTCTAAAAAGAGCATTTATATAAAACGGTGTGTTCATTATGTCACGAGTCATTGCTCAGTTGTATTTACACACTCCAAAACATGTCATTTGAAGTTTTGTTTTTTTTGTGCATATAACATGCATTATACAGACATCTTTTACCATTGTCATCTTAATCGCGACATTTTTAAAAGACACTGTGTCAAGTTACAACTCTTCAAGTTACATGGCTTCATTCAGCTTCTCTGTTCTTGCACCCATATGTGCTATTTTTAATTGTTGGTGTATGTAAACAATCACTAGCTGGACATCCTTGACCATTTGGATGCGCTTGTGGAGATCTGCGCTTCAGTGCACTGTGTGTGCGTCATGTTTTACCGTGCTATGGACTGTGTATGTGCGAATATCAGTGTGGACTGCTTGTGAACCAGTCATAATATGATTCAAGCTTTGCAAAGCAACTGTTATTCCCAGACTTTCGGCTTCATCATACCACGTTGGTGGAATGACCTTCCCAACTCCATCCGTGAAGCTGACTCACTTTCTGTCTTCAAAAAACAACTAAAAACACATCTTTTCCATGAGCTCTTAACCAGTCACTAATTAAAAAAAGAATAATAAAAAAAAAAAAAGTTGCACTTTAATCTGTTTTGAATACTATTATGATGCTAGTGAAACTTTGTAATGTGGCACTTTTTCATACCACTGTCTCCTTAAGATGATTCGCTTGTGTTTTCCTCTTTTGTAAGTCGATTTGGATAAAAGTGTCTGCCAAATTAATAAATGTAAATGTTATTGAAGATTGGGGCAGTTAAAAACACTTGGACTTGACAGCAAAACAGTGAGTAAACAGTTTAATTCATGAATATTTCAAATATCATGACTGTTTGATAGTTTATGGTGCTGATGTGCTTGAGTGAAGTTTAAAATATTTGGATACAATCTGTTGGATGTGTGTTCTGTAATCATTGAAATTTATATATATAATGTTGTGGAGAGCTTGTTTATTCTCTTCCGATTGAGTTTCAAATATGGCTGAATTTGAGGGGCTGCACGATGTTAGCCAATCAGAACAGTGGGCGTTTACATTGAAGTTTAAAGGAGATGCTGAGGCAAAAACAGAGTGGTTCAGTCAGAGGGCCAGAGACAGGGTGGAAAATGATCATTTATCATTTTTTTTTTATTATAATTTTTTTTCTCTCCAATTTGGCATGCCCAATTCCCAATGCGCTAAGTCCTCGTGGTGGCGTAGTGACTCGCCCCAATCCGGGTGGCGAAGGATGAATCTCAGTTGCCTCCATGTCTGAGAAAGTCAATCTGCGCTTCTTATCACGTGGCTTGTTGAGCGCGTTACCGCAGAGACCTAGCGCATGCGGAGGCTCATGCTATTCTACGCGGCATCCACGTACAACTCGCCACGCGCCCCACCGAGAGCGAGAACCACATTATAGCGACCATGAGGAGGTTAACCCAACGTGACTCAACCCACCCTAGCAACTGTGCCAATTGGTTGCTTAGGAAGCCTGACTGGAGTCACTCAGCACGCCCTGGAATGATCATATATTACTAAACTATGACAGTTTTGGTGCAACAAAACGTTACTGACATTATCTGTGGTCCTCAGGGAAGATAATAAAATTATTAAAAAAAAGGATTTCATGACTCATTTAACCAATCGGCACACGTTGAACCAGAGACCGTATAGCAGATATGGACCACTGATATTAAAATGAATGGGAGAAACTGGAACGTCCAATGGATTTAGAAACGGAAGTCTGTCCTTTACAGGTAATCAGCCAATCAAGTTTTTGATACCAACCTTCTACGGTCATTTTGGAGAAAGAATCGCCATTGGCTAATACATTTTCTTTACTTGCCACACTTTTGACGACATGTAAGCTTAATGCAGCTGAAAAAGATATTAAACCAGAGGTGCACAAACTGTTTCCTACAGAGGGCCAAAAATCAATCTTAAAAAGAGAACATTGCATTATAACTAACTCAGGGGCTGGAATTTATTTCTGAAAACATCTGCACAACGGACGGCATGAAACAAATAATGTTCAGCGAAAATTCAAATGAAGAACGTGATGGATATATTAATTTGGAACTATATAAGATTGCAGGGGATTTTTTGTTTGTTTTTGTTTTGCCCAGAGCCTCCATTAATTTCCGACCCTGGTTGGAACGAGAGATGGAGATGAGAGATGTAACTTGTTTAAGTGTCTCTCTTCATCGTACAGCTGGTACATTACAAAAAGTATTTTTGCTATTTCTGCCTTTCTTGCAAATGTGCTGCATTCTGAAAAATGAGAGAGCGCCAAGATATGAAAGACGCACACACTTGCAATGTTAACAGGTTTGTTGATTATAAACGGGAACGATATAGTTATTTGATAGCTTTCTGATTAACTCACAAGCCCTTATTTCTGCTGAAGTAAGACTGAGATTCTGTTTCTTGCATTTTAGCATCTCCACAGAAATAGAGTAGATGGGCATCTCTTCAGTGTCACTGCATGTCATCAACACTGAGTGAATGAACCCACAATGACCACAGATATTTGCCATTACACGGTCGTTAAATTAACGTAAAACTGGAGTGCTTTTACGTTCACTATTAATTAATAAGTTAATACCTATTTTATATTTTCACGGAAGTTTAGCATGAGCATCTGTAAACGGTGCGCACATCAGAGCACTTGAAGCAGTTCATCTTCACGCGCTCTCAAGAGAGCTGCTCTGCGATGTCCGCAGTGCGGTTCCATGAGACGCTCGTAGTTCAACTGAATGAGACACAAAAGTGTTTTCCTGCATGCTTGTGAGACACTGCATGCAGGGAAAGATGAGGCTGAATCCAGCTTCTTAATCGCCTGTTTTTTATTCAGTAAAAAGATCTCGGTGCTTCGACACAACTCAATCACTGGTGAGTAAAATGTTCATATTTACTCGCCAGCAGGGTTGGGGAGTAACGGAATACATGTAACGGGATTACGTATTTAAAATACAAAATATAAGTAACTGTATTCCACTACAATTACAGTTTAAATCATTGGTAATTAGAATACAGTTACATTCAAAAAGTATTTTGATTACTGAAGAGATTACTTTGCATTTTATTGTCATTTGTTTCATTTAATATTTAGTCCTTTCAGATGGAAAACATTTATACGTATAAATGATGTGATCCAAAGTGCATTTGAACAGCGGTGAAACACTTTCTAATGATGTGTTACATTCATACGAGCAGACAGAGAAGTAAGTTTGAAGTAAGTTTGGAGCAGAAGAAATAGAAATAAACCTTGGGTAAACTGTCAGCTTTACGCTAAGCTAAAATGCTATTTCTAGCCATTTTACATGCACGTTACCAGGCACAATCATATTTTATTATCAAGAAAATTCACATTGGATCATAATTTCTTTTTTTCTAGTAAGACCTTTGATATTAGGGCAAAAATCATATTCTTGATAATAATTTTTGTATTGTTTTCCTGTAAAATACCTAAAAATCCTTAAAACAAGATTAATTTGATTTATCATATTGAAAACAATGCTGCATAAGATATTTAGGCATTTCTGCTGTTATTTGAGCTTTTACTTTCTGTATGCTGTCATAGAACAGAATAAATAAGTTCACCTTTAAGGGGTGCCAAGCACTGTAAAATAGCCCTTTATTAATGCAGCAAATTGCTTTTGAAATAAATTTCTTCTCTTAAAATAAAAACTTAATCAGGTGCATTGACTCGGAGGAATTTGCACATCAAGTATTAAATTGAAATTCATGGTTAAACCAAGCTGCTAAAAATGAACTGTTATTGTGATTTACGGTTGTTGTTATTAACTATAAATGTACTTGTTTTTTGATCATTGGAATCTTTCATAATTTTACCATAGCCAATGCTTTGTGTCGTCCTAAAGAGCATCCAATGACCATAACACACAACCTCTAATGGCTTAGTGCTTTAATACTACATAACTCTCTGTCCTTTATTTCAGTACAGTAGTAAATTGATCTGGTTTTGAACTTGTAGGCATCACTAAGAACAGAATAACTGGAGGAGTGTGAAGAAACACACACACACAAGCAGGTGATCTCAGCAGTGTGTCAGTGTGTCTGCCAGCTACTGTGGTGACAAGAAACTGCTGACCCAGCAGGTGTGGGTGTGGGTGGGTGTGGGTGTGTGTGTGGGTGTGTGTGTGTGTGTGTGTGTGTGTGTGTGTGAGAGAGAGAGACAACATCTCCATTGTGACACAGCTGCTTCCATTCCATCAGGGGGAAACATTATAGGTTTGTATTGTTTTTGTATGAAGCTAATTGTAATGACTACAGGCTAACCCTAACCAACCCCTTTAATATAAGATTATTTATGAATCAAATTTCCAATTGAGGACATCCTCAACTGTCCCTAAAGCAAGGTTTTGTAACTCATTTCTGGGGATAATTTCATCCCCAAAAGTAGATCTACTCGCACACGCGCACACACACACACACACACACACACACACACACACACACACACACACTCCTCTCAGGGCATCGTCTCTGCTTTGCTGTGATGATTGGACAGTCTGCAGGCAGGTAGAGCATCTTCATCTTTGCAATGCTGTAAATTTGTTGACATATTTTTTGTGTTGCATGATCTCAATAACAGGATACAATATATTTAAAGTTAACCTTCATGTTCTGATGAGATTGACTTTACTATCTAAGTTTGGGACCCCAGAGACCCCAAATGATGTACGTGTAACTTGGAAATTAAACTATTTTTTTTTCTTTCACAGTTCTTGTCATTTGTTCCTTTTGACTTTTAATTAAAACAGGAAGATATTATTGAAGCGTAAACACAGATAGTTGCAGTCCTGATCTCTGATTGAATGATATTGTTTTCTTGTTGTACTAAATTATACAATATAAGTGTGGTTATGTCGGAGACTGTATAATGTAGCACAAGGATCACACATGAACTTAATTTATTAATGAAAATGTACTATATAAATTTAATGAAAATGTGTGTCCTGATGTGTTGCGTTCTGTATCCACAGACCCGTTGAGCAGGCCAGTGGAGAGCGGCTCTCGTGGTATGACTACTACAAACAAGGGAAACAAAGCATTAAAGGTAAGGTCACGTGATATCTGCACATATAAGCAGCTTTTCTTTGAAGTAGGGGAGACATTGACATGTTCCCTCATACTGTAACTCACAGACTACTACAAGTCTACCTGCCATCTGTTGGTATGAGAAACATATTTGTGGCCAGTGGCGTAACTTGGATCTTACGGGCCCCAGTGCAAAAAGCCTGTCGGGCCCGCGTTCATTTAAAAAATCAATATATATATATTGTATTGTATTTTGTGTATGTGTATATGTGTGTGTGTGTGTGTGTGTGTATGTGTATATATAGATATATATAGATATAGATATAGATATATATATACCGATCAGCCACAACATTAAAACCACCTGCCTAATATTGTGTAGGTCCTCTCGTGTCGCCAAAACATCGCCAACCCGCATCTCAGGATAGCATTCTGAGATTATATTCTTCTCACCACAATTGTACAGAGCGGTTATCTGAGTTACTGTAGACTTTGTCAGTTCAGACCAGTCTGGCCATTCTTTGTTGACCTCTCTCATCAACAAGGCATTTCCATCTACAGTACTGCAGCTCACTGGATGTTTTTTGTTTTTGGCACCATTCAGAGTAAATTCTAGAGACTGTTGTTTTGTGAAAATCCCAGGAGGTCAGCAGTTACAGAAATACTCAAATCAGCCCGTCTGGCACCAACAATCATGCCACGCTCCAAATCACTAATATCAAATATTTTCCCCATTCTGATGGTTGATGTGAACATTAACTGAAGCTCCTGACCCATATCTGCATGATTTTATGCACTGCACTGCTGCCACACTATTGGCTGATTAGAAAATCACATGGAACCAGATGGGCTGGTTTGAGTATTTCTGTAACTGCTGATCTCCTGGGATTTTCCACACAAAACAGTCTCTAGAATTTACTCCGAATGATGCCAAAAACAAAAAAACATCCAGTGAGCTGCAGTACTGTGGAATACCTTGTTGATGAGAAAGGTCAACAGAGAATGGCCAGACTGGTTTGAACTGACAAAATCTACAGTAACTCAGATAACCGCTCTGTACAATTGTGGTGAGAAGAATATAATCTCAGAATGTTATTCTGAGATAAAGGTTGGCGCTGTTTTGGCAGCACGAGGGGGACCTACACAATACTAGGCAGGTGGTTTTAATATTTTGTGTGTGTGTGTGTGTGTGACCGGTAGTGTATATACACACAGTTGAAGTCAGAACTTTAATACGTTTAGGTTGAAGTCATTAAAACAAATTTTTTTTAACCATTCCACAGATTTAATATTAGCAAACTATAGTTTTGGCAAGTCTTTTAGGATATCTACTTTGTGCATGACATGAGTACATTTTTCAACAATTGTTTACAGACAGATTGTTTCACTTTTAATTGACTATATCACAGTTCCAGTGGGTCAGAAGTTTACATACACTAAGTTAACTGTGCCTTTAAGCAGCTTGGCAAATTCCAGAAAATGATGTCAAGCCTTTTGACAATTTGCCAATTAGCTTTTGATAGGAGGTATACTGAATTGGAGGTGTACATGTGGATGTATTTTAAGGCCTACCATCAAACTCAGTGCCTCTTTGCTTGACATCATGGGAAAATCAAAAGAAATCAGCCAAGACCTCAAAAAATAAATTGTGGACCTCCATAAGTTTGGTTCATCCTTGGGAGTAATTTCCAAATGGCTGAAGGTACCACATTCATCTGTCCAAACAATAGTATGCAAGTATAAACACCATGGGACCACGCAGCCATCATACCGCTCAGGAGATGAACATAGTTTGGTGCAAAAAGTACAAATCAATCCCAGAACAACAGCAAAGGACCTTGTGAAGATGCTAGAGGAAACAGGTAGACAAGGATCTATATCCACAGTAAAACGAGTCCTATATCGACATAACCTGAAAGGCTGCTCAGCAAGGAAGAAGCCAATCACCTTTTTCTTTATCATTTCTAGAATTACTTTCGACCTTGGCATAGTGTGCTACTGGGTGTGACCTTTTAGCTCATGCTGCTAAAAAAGGTCTATTTAGGTGTTGATTTGATTGAACAGGGCTGGCAGTAATCAGGCCTTGGTGTGTCTAGTCCAGCTGAGCCCCATTATGAATGCAGTTTCATAGATTTAGGGATTTAGTAAGGGGGCAAATACTTTTTTTTTTACACAGGCCCAGTTGTGGATAACTTTTTTGCTTCAGTAAATAACATTATCATTAAAAAACTGTTTACTCAGATTGCCTTTGTTTTAAGTTAGATTTTGTTTGATTTTTTTGAAATTGTTTAGTATGAGATATACACAAAAACAGAAGAAATCAGGATGGGGGCAAATACTTTTTCACAGCACTGTATACATATGTTAACATATGCAATATTACTTATAAATTATAGGAATTTCTTTTTCTTTTTGTCTTTTTCTTTTTTTTTATGTGGGTCGGGGTGGGGGAGGGGGGGGGGGGTTCTTAAAAATTAGAGCATTATTTATCAATTAGTCCACTGGACGTGTGTAGAGCGAGCTTTAAAATTTGTGTATAAAAAATTGCTGGCAGCAGCCAAAATATACAGAGAGTTTAAGGGCTTAATAAAATAATGCTCATTACATATTTTAAATGCTCAACCTTTTAATTCAGTACAGTTTGTATTTTGTAAGCAGTGTTTTAATTTGCCCCTGATCTCACAGCAATAATAAAGTCTTGTAGAGTTCGAATCTGCCATTCATTCATGTTAACTTTTAATCAACAACCTAAAGATAAAATAGATATCTGAATTCAAAAGCATCAAAACTTTAGGCTACAGGTATTCCAAAAATGCCTTTTATACCTCAAAATCAGTATTTTGTTGACAGTTTCTCACAAAGTGAAATGCTCATTTCTCTCTTTCTTAGAGAGAACTCCACTCAATAAGTGTCGTCAATCTGGCTTGATTATGAGTGAAAAAATGAAGAGCTCCACAGTTGCCCCCTGGTACAGTTTCCTCTGGCCCTGCCTACCTTCCTTCCTTCTTTCTTAATCTCGTCTCATGTTCTTCTTTCCAGGTGAAGCGTGAGCCAGGTGAGAATGGCACGAGTCTTACAGATGATGAGCTGGTGTCCATGTCTGTGCGGGAGTTGAACCAGCACCTGCGCGGTTTGACTAAAGATG
Source organism: Myxocyprinus asiaticus (assembly GCF_019703515.2). Lineage (NCBI taxonomy): Eukaryota > Metazoa > Chordata > Actinopteri > Cypriniformes > Catostomidae > Myxocyprinus > Myxocyprinus asiaticus. Next base: position 1,751,165 of record NC_059356.1, on the reverse strand, counting down.
AAATCCTGCAGCTGAAGCAGCGGAGGCGCACGCTCAAGAACCGCGGCTATGCCGCCAGCTGCCGCGTCAAACGTGTCACACAGAAGGAGGAGCTGGAGAAGCAGAAGGTGGAGCTTCAGCAAGAGGTGGAGAAGCTCGCCTCCGAGAATGCCAGCATGAAAGTGGAGCTGGACGTGCTGCGCTCCAAATACGAGGCCCTGCAGAGCTTTGCCAGGACTGTGGCCCGCAGCCCTGTGGTCGCTGCAAGGGGCCCCATCACATCTGTCATAGGGCCCCTCATACCGGGCAAGGTCGCCGCCACCAGCGTCATCACCATCGTCAAATCCAAAACAGAAGCACGCTCGTAATGCACAGCTAGGGAACATTGTAAGTATGTTGGTTAGTGGATACATCAAGTACACGCTTACTCTGAACATAAAGAGCATGAAACTGCAAAAAATAATTTTATTACTGAGAATTGTCTTGTTTTCCAGTAAAATATCTAAACATCCTTAAAACAAGACAAATGTACTTGAAGCAGATTGGCACAACATGTTTTGTCTTGTTTTCAGAGAAATCTAACAAAATTTTGCAATGTTTACGCTTATAACAAGAACAAACTATTTGCCAATGGGGTAAGACATTTTTTTTTAAGCATAAATCTCACCAAATTTTGTTAAATTTCTCAAAAACATGACAAAATATTTTGTTGTAAATTGATTTTGTTTTTTGCTTGTTTTAAGAATGTTTACATATATTTACTGGAAAATAAGACAAAAACATTTCTCTCTTGCACAATCTGCTCTGTCAGAGCTATAGTACATAAACATAGAAATAGATGACATTTCTTTTAATCTCTCAGATGTTAAAGGACACAATATACTCAAAGAATTAGCATCTGATTCAAAGTAATACTTCACCCCAAAATAAATATTATGTCATTATTTAATTACCCCCATGTTGTTCCAAACCCATATGACCTTCTTTCTTTTGTGGAACAAAAAAAGTAAATGTTTAGCAGAATGTCCACGCTGTAATTTTCTCATACAATAAAAGCATATAGTGACCTCTAGAAGAAAATGCTTTATAAAAGTACAATAAAAGTAACCATATGACTCATTCGCTGTATTCCAAGTCAAGTTTTGAAGTCACACAATAGATCTGTGTGAGAAACAAACCAAAGTTCAGCTTGCAAATCTCAGTATTTCATATTTTTGTGTCACCATGATCTGCTAAACATTTCCTTTGTTTCACTTGAAAAATAAAACATGTCATATGCAGTGTTGGTTGAAATCCGATTACAAAGTAATTAGTTACTGTAATCTAACTACTTTAAGTCAAAAGTAGTGTAACATTAAATTTCAAATTCTTGTAATCCGATTACACATACTAGGGTTACACACATTTCTAAAAAACATTTATGTAGAATGCATCTAAAACCTAAATTGTTATTGATGAACGAGGATATATAGACATTATTTTAAATTTGTCGAACAGAAAGGTGTTTTAGAAAATAAAAATAAAGTAATTAGCAGTGTGATTACTTTTCCTATGAAGTAATTAGCAAAGTAATCTGATTACAATTCTAAAGAAGTAATTTGTAGTCAATATTAAAATATTCCTTTAACTCCAACTGGAAAGTGTAATCAGATACCAGTGCTTGATATTATCCACTGACTAATATAATGATGGGTGAAACTAAAGAGATTCTCTGTTATTGACGTTCCCCTAGAAATCTGAATTGTGTGATTCACAAAGCCAAGTTCTTCAGCTCTCAGCAAGTTTTCCATTTTCTTTCCTATTTTGTTCAATTCCATTAGTGGAATGATGTTTACAAGCTGTATTCCGAGGAATATGACCAGGAGAGGCAATAAACTACTGTATTTATGCATACAGGACAGGTGATGCTCATCTTTTGCAGACAAGAGAGAGCTTTCTTTTAAATATCACAAGAGTTCTGTTATCAGTCGGAAAGAGAGGAGCATTGACGTGTTTTTAGGAAATATATGAAGTCAGTCAACCTTGTTGTTAAAACTGATCATTATCACTTTTTTCAGAGTTGTAGAGCTGTAGCTTAGTTGTTTTGTGATTTGTGGATGGGCTGGTCGCAATTAATTTCCAAAATCAACCCAACACAAGCTTTGTTTTATCGTAAGCAAATGGTCTCTGATGTCTTTGTCTGAAGAAAAAAAAATTGTTCTTTCTTTTCTGAATTTGAAGAAAAAAAAAACTTTATTTATATGGAAAACAACAGCAACATTGTTTGATATAAATTCTGCAGTTGTACCAAAAGTGGCTTATTATTGAAGTCTGATTGCTTTTCTAGTAAGTAGGCGCGTGCAGTGGGGTAGCGCGTGGCGTAACGTGTACTGTATGTGGTCAGGTGACAGTGTTGTTCACTCTTAAGTGTCCTGCTGTTTTTTAATTGAATATTAAGAAGTAATGTGTACAGAAGCCAGAATCCAGAAGGCAAACATGGGCAAAACTTATGTAAAATGCAATTTACCTATTATGTTTGGCAAGCGACATGTTTAATTGGGCTCAACATTTCAGGACTATCACAAAAATGGCAAGACTTGAATTTAAAGCGATAGCATTATTGATCTGTTCCAAAACCTAGTGAGCTGCCTAAATAGGCAGCATTTTAAGGCATCATAGGCACACTCCCAAGGTCAAGTCTGTTTCAAAAGGTAGTCAGCATGAGTGTACCTTCCTTTTGTCCAAATTCTAAGTTAGCATTTCATGTACAGTATCCTTCATTGAGAATGCACTGCAACAAGCTTAGTAAATCCATCAAAGATGGCAGATGAATCAAGAAAATTACAAATTACATATATTACAATAATATATTCACATCTACAATTCTCGGAGAAATTCATCATTAGAAATATTTTGAAAAATAAAAAATAAGTATTTTGAACCTAATATGAGTGTGTGCTATGACTTTTTATGCTTATTAGAGATTCATTGTGTTAGCTTAGTAACATGCTAACGTCAAATCCTGTTTGAATTAATAGAGCATAACAGTGCCTGCCCACTTCTTCAGCCTTCTTGGTTCCGTAAGTATTTTCCCATTCTTTTTTTTTTTTTTTTTTTTCATGGGGATTTCATAAAATCCTTTATAAAAGAGTGCTAAGCCATGAACCAAACCAACCAGCTCTGAGGTGAATCACAACAGTATAAAATTTGATTTAAAGCAAAAAATTTCTTATAGTCTTTAATGAGGGAATGAACTACAATCCCATGAAGCATTGCGAATGACGTAATTAAATAAAAATGATAAAAAAATATGAACCAATTGAGTTAAAGTCCAGTCCGCACAGGCCCCTGCCTTCGCTTGCCACCCATTGGGCATTGCATGGCCCCATGGGTCCGAACCCGGCTACCAGGCACTCGCCTGCTAGCTCCTCTCCCAGGCTTGGCACCAGGAGAGTGCCATGTTTTCCCTGTTTCGGGCGAGGTCACTTTACTTCCTGCTGGTCACATCATAGGGGAATTTTGAATCGCAGTTTGTCTGGCCCCTCCTTTTTTAAAAAGGGGGACTGGACTGTTCCAACTATCAAGGGATCACACATCTCAGCCTACCTGGGAAAGCTTATGCCAGGGTCCTGGAAAGGAGACTCTTGCCGATTGTCGAACCTCAGATTGAGAAGGAAAGTTGCGGATTCCGTCCCGGTCGTGGAACAGTGGATCAGCTCTTTACCTTAGCACAGGTCTTAGAGGGGGTGTGGGAGTTTGCCCATCCACTTTACTTGTGTTATGTGGACTTGGAGAAAGCATATGACCGTGTCCCTTTGGGTGTCCTGTGGGGTATACTGTGGGAGTGTGGGGTACCAGGGCCGTTAGTGCATTCATGATATTCATGGACAGGATTTCAAGGTTCAGCCGAGTTGTGGAGTGTGTCCAATTTTGGGGCCTCAGGATTGCATCCCTGCTATTTTCAGACGATGTGGTCCTGATGGCATCGTCATGCTGTGACCTCCAGCAAGCACTGGGGTGGTTTGCGGCCAAGTTTGAAGCAGTTGGGATGAGGGTCAGCACCTCCAAGTCTTAGACCATAGTTCTCTGCCGTACAAGGGTGGATTGTCCTCCTCAGGTAGGGAAAGATCAGCTTCCTCAAGTGGAGGAGTTCAAGTATCTCAGGGTCTTGTTCACGAGTGAGAGAAAGTTGGAGCATGAGATCGTCAGGCAGATCGGTGCAGTGGCTACAGTAATGAGTTCGCTGTACCAGACCGTGGTGGTGTAGAAGGAGCTGAGCCTGAAGGCAAAGCTCTCAATTTACCAGATGGTCTATGTTCCAACCCTCACCTATTGTCATGAGCTTTGGGTAGTGACCGAAAGTGTAAGATTGCGGATACTAGCGGCCGAAATGAGCTTTCTTCACAGGGTGGCAGGGCTCACCCTAAGGGATCAGGGAGGGTGCAAAGCTCTGACATCAGGGAGGGGCTGCTGCTCCTCCGCGTTGAAAGGAGTCAGTTGAGGTGGTTCAGGCATCTGATTAGGATTCCTCTTGGACATGAAGGATTATACACAGTGCGTTATGGGAGAGGGTGTTGCTGCTGAGCTTTTTTGGCACTCTTTGTTTGCAACGATTCTCTGTTTGGTGGAGCGTTTCTCTTCAGTATTGAGGTTAGTGCAGTTCTTTACCAGAAATTCCACTTTTTTTTTTTTTTTTTATTTTTTTTATGAAATTGAAATAATGTGGAATCATGGCCTTAAGAGAAGCATATACCATCAATTAACAACCTCGGAGCTCATGGTTGGTCAGTCTTTAAAGGTTTATAAGTTATGTTTTTTTATAAGTTATCGTTAATAATAATTTTCCCAGTGGAAAAAAAATTAATGCGATTTTTACTTCCGGAACCAGTTGTGCTCTATAGTGAGTCGAGTTTCCCATGCTAAGTGCTATTTCTGTGTTGCATTGAGTTGCTGCCTATGTGAAGTGGTGCAGTTTGCTCAATTTCTGTATGAGGTTCCAAGTTGCCTTGGAAGCAGACAGCGAGGCAGCTCAATGAGTTTTGGAACAGAGCCAATATATTTAGATATGAAGTTCATTCATTGATCCTGTCAGTGATATGTTGTGTGTCTAATGGACACGTGTCATATATGGATTCAGAGCAGAACACAGTGTACAGGCCTACGAAACACTTGACGAGAACACTTTGAGAGATGATCAGGGTATTTTCAAGATTGCAAGTAAATGCACTGATGAATTGGGCTTATTTTGATTCAGTATGCCCTTTCCTGTCATTTGCTCAGGACAGTGTAATAAAAGCACCAAAAGAATTTAATGTTGTAGCCCTGACGTGTGTTCAAGCCGTGAGAATCAGCTGAAGGGTTTAGTGAGGGGAAATGGATCATACTCTGTCATGGCTAATCTTGCAAAAGTTTGAAGTATTAATGACACTGAAAACTCTCAAATCATTCGCTATGTTTCCATCAACACTTATTTTAGGATATCACATAAAATCTGCTGCATGGAAACACCAAGATGCGAATAAAATCTCCAAAATGCGAATATAAAATGTATACGCTTGCTTGAGGTTGATACGTTTTTTATTGGATAAGAAGAAATACACATAAACTGATGGAAACACATTTACCGAATAAACTCCCATTAAATTTAACAGGAATACAAGATGCACATCAAAAAAATCACGTGACTGAATAATGCATTCATGAACCAGCGGATCAGTCATCATATCTGAATTGTTGCCCTGGTCATTCTGAAATACCGGTGTCCTAAACATCCAAAGCCTGCATAGAGTTTGCAGAGCAAATAATTTAAACACAAACTTGCACTTTTTCCCGAAGAGCAGGTTTATTGATACTTATAAAGAATATCTTATCTTATAGATCCACACCACAAAGTCATGATGGAGGAATGCACACACACATAGTGCTCCCAGAACTGTGTGACACGCTGTCATTTCCAGTCATAAATTGTCTGCGCATCCTAAACCGCGATTATTTTATTAATAAAAGAGTCACAGTTGCTTCAATTTCCCCAAAAGTGACTATTTTGTTCTTTTGAAAGCAAGGGATGGAAACGTGGCTTATCCGCACATTGTTTTTGCGATATTCATATTTTTCGCATAAATTAAATTCGCAACTCGGATGGAAACATAGATATTGACTGCAGTGGATTTAAAGGAATTGTTCACTCAGAATGAAAATTGTAATCATTTACTCACCCTCGTGTTTCCAAACCTGTATGACTTTCTTTTTTTCAGTTGAACACAACATTTGTTTAAGAATGTGTGAAGTTTAATTTCAATCTGTTCCTCACACAAAGCTATTGTTTGACTTAGGAAGACCTTGAATGTAGTGTTTGAGTCATATGGATTCCTTTTATGATGCTTTCTTTTGTCCTTTTTTGAATGTGGCAAAAAAAAAAAACTTTCATTGAATAGAAATGAAGCAGCTTGAAGTTTTGTGTTTAAACAAAAGAGGGGACAAAATCATATAGGAGTGATTGAGGGTGAGTAAATGTTGATAGAACATACATTTTTGGGTGAACTATTCCTTTAAGGATAAAATGAACAGACTGAAATGTGCTCACATTGAAAGAATGTGAAATGAATGCATTGCCCTCTCACCTCAACTCCTCATCTTTTTCAAGGCCCCAACAATCAGTATTTCAGTATTCTGAAAAATGTTTTGCTACAGTAGAAATATGCAGCGTACGGTTTCAGCAGTTTAGGGTGTAGGCTTTCAGAAATTTGATGACTTGTTAGTTTTTTGAGCTGATTGCTCAGATAATTCACTCACCACATCCTAACAGTCGCCTTTCTTTTATTCATTCTTTCTTTTCTTTCTATCTTCACCCTCCATTTGAAAGCATTTTTAGCAGCCTCTTTTCTCTGTGGTTTTTAGCACAGTTAATCCACACAGCACTTTTCTGTAATGTTCAATGTAGTCCGTGGATAAGTGCCACACTGTACCCTAATGTGCACACCAGTTATTCATTCTCTTGACCAATGATGTTTGTGGTACTTTGTATAATAGCACTATTGAAAAAATGTATACTGAGAAAGATGCTTCAGTGAGGTATAGTTACTACTGGTCTGTACGTGCATTCATTATCTCTTTTCCAAAAACCTAGTGAGATACCTCTGTAGGCAGCTTTTTAAGGTGCACAAGGCTGTTACAAAAAGTAGACAGCAACATTACGTTGCCTTTTAAGATACCTCACTTTGACCAAATTCTAAGGCTGCATGTATCTTTTGTGGAGAAAATGTCGCAAATATGCATTGCGTCAAGTTCAGTGTAAAACATCAGCCAAGATGATGGACGAAGCGAGAGAATTACAATTCTATTTCATTAAATAGCAAAAAATTATTAATAGAAATAGTTTCTTTTAATTAAAATTGACTACTTCATTATTTGAATGTGCTACTGTATGTATTTGTATGCTTGAAGCTTATATCATATCTACTCTATTCTACTCTATTGGAATTCATTGTGATTTGAGTCTCTTGTGCGCTAGGAACACTATTGGTATGGGGCACAATTTGCTGCCTACAGTATGTAGAGCATTCTAAATCAGTCACTTGAGGCTCCATTGCAGTTAGGGTGCTGCCTTAGGCCACATCAACACTAATCTATTTTCAGTTTCCAAAGTCATTCTCCAAAGAGTGTTTCGAAAATGTCGAGTGTTTTTGAAACGCTGTTTTCTGTGGAGGAAAACTGTTCTTGTGTGGATGAGAAGCATAAACTTAGCTATATCAACGCATTCTTATTGCAGAGACTTAGGCCAGGTTCCAAATTATGCATTAATGGGCAGCGATATTAAACATAACATTTTTTTGTGGAGGAAAATGCTGTTCTAGAGTGGATGAGAAGCGTAAATGTAGTGATCGATGCATTTTTTTTATTTTTTATTTTTTTTATGTGTGGCCTACAGAGGACAAGTCCACACCAATCAGTTTTTGTATGAAAACTATATTTTCAGTTTCTTAACGTCATTGTTTTCTAAAGTATGCGGTGATGGAGAGTGTTTACAAAATGCTCCATTTTCAATGGAGGACAACGGCATTGTGGCTGTGGATGAGAGGCGTAAACCTAGCGAAATCAGTTGCGTTTTCAACGTGTGGCCTTAGCCACGGTTACACTAGGGATGTAACGGATCTAATTGGTTTTCAAAAATTCACAGTATTGCATGAACAAAGTCATATTTTTTCTTAACTTTTCAAAAATTCAAATCAGTTCAATTAAGACAGAATGGGCTACATTTGCACAGCATAATATAAACTTGACGTAATAAAATAAATCTTACGTCTTTATTGTTAAAAACTTTCTCATTTTAAATTTAACCGTCACTCCATTTAAGGCAAAGCGTATGTCGCGAGCGCAGCACACATTGGAAAACAATCAGGCTAGGAAACTGAAAACTGAAGTTTTTATTTGGAGTTTTCAAATGAAAACTGATTAGTGTGGATGTGGCTTAAAAAGTATCTGCCTATGTAGACAGAGACAGTGAAGTTTCTCATAGGTTTTTTTAAACAGAGCTACAATATTACACAATATTATCATGATCTTGTGAGTAAAATGTTGTGTAATTTATCATTAGGTAATGTAACAGGCCTGGTCATGGGTCTAAATAAATCTTTCATGAGTGATTGATCAAAAGCAAAAAAAAAAAATAAATTCAAGAAAGATGGAGCAATGCACACAGCACATGAATATCAATTTTATGGAGAATTAGGCTAATAGTTTATCGTATTCAGTGTTTGGTGAGCAAGTGACAGTGCAGGTTTTTTATATTTGGTACTCTGAATAGATCTTTGTCTCAGAAAATAAAGCTATGAAATGTGAATTTATGATTGATTATGATTGTTTTCATTATTTTTATCAATGGGTTGTAATAAGATATATTGCAGTACTTTGTATGAAACACAGTAAAAATGGGTGAGTTGTATCTTATTTATTGATTAAATTATTGTACTTTTACAATCTAAATACACCAGTGATCTGATGTATTCATATTTAACAACTGTGGATTTGAACCATGCAGTTAACCATTTCTTAAATGTGGCTAAGTTATTGTTGTACTGTTGTATATAATGGATGTTTGTTGAAATACAGCTTCGTTTATTTTGTATATGACCAATAAAAATGTTTTGAGAAAATCAAATTTTTTCCCCATCTACTTTTTTGAAAAATCTCTTTTTTTGAAAAAGGTTTGGAGTCAAAAGTGTGTTTTCTCTTGCAGTAGTATGTTGGTTTCAAACACCTGGTTCAAATAACAATATTTTTGTATTTATCCTCAACTAAAATCCCAATATCATATTTTTGTAAAAGCTGTAGTGTAAGCTTGTGGACACAATACAACCACACTAGCATACATTTAGACAAGGGTCAATGAATGACAGTAGAAATGTTGAACCATGTTCTCAGTTTTTTTTAAATGTAATAAATATATTAATTACAAAACTTTTTGGCCAAAACAATAGTTTTAATATTTTTTTGGATGTTAACTTACAATTTCTGCTAATTGGTTTGTGTTTCATACTTGTTTAATGTTTAAATTTTAGCTGAAGACATATTTTATGACTGGTTCTAGTGTGACTACTTACTCCATATAGTGTGAATATGTGTTCAAAGAACTTCCTGGGAAATAATGGTGAAAATGTTCAACAGCTTTTTTTTTTTTTTTTTTTTTTTTTTTGCTTTTTTTTTGCTTTAGCCAAGACTTAAAGGAAATTGACTTTCAAAAATAAACCCACCCTGAGAAATAATAATGGGAGTAAAAAGTGACAACTAGCCCCAGTCTCCCTTGTATTTTTGGTCATGTTCCCTGGCATTGTCATTGACCCAGTTCGATAGTTGTAAAAATAAACTGGCAGGGAAGGCATTTTGCTGTTCATCTTGGTTTTAGGAGACCGCTATCATTCAGATGGCACAATTTCTCTCTCTGTGATCCAAAAAAAGCTGTCTGTTGACCTAGTTCAAGCAGCCTCTGAGGACGTATTTTTGGCCTGATGTGAGTAAAACATTGGAGTCATGAGCGATGTTGAGGTGTGCCTGTCCTAAATTTGGGTCAGAAGCAGATGAGGCATTTTTTTCCTCCATCTTTAGGAGTCGTGTTCACTGACCCAAACGTTTCTTTCAAAAAAGACAAAATGCAACATCCTACATCAAAAGCATCTTAATTTCTCATCATCTTTTGAACCCTGGATCTTATCACTTAGGTTCATTTACTTTAGATATGGTTTGACAACCAGCATAACATGGCAACTAAGGACAACACTAACAAAAAGGTTTTTGGATACATAGTGAAATCGGAAAGAGTAGGTTGACTTTTCTTTAGCTAAAATTGGTCCCAGTGGCCAAAGCAGTAAGTTTTGTCAATATATTTTTAATATTTGTCCATTATCTTTTGTCACAATACCACAATCTGTGAACATGTGGTGAATTTTTGGGTTATACGCTATATTGGTCTGAACTAGGGATGTCAGTATTCAGACATTTGAGATGTCCGCTGCATAATGATGATGGACATTTTCGAAACACTGCTTCATGCAGCTTCTAAACCTTTACGAATCATTCGTTTCGAACCATGCTTCACTTCAAGTCATGTTATTTTAGCAAACGAGGCTTCGTTACGTCATACTGTTTCGAAACAGTTTCTAAATGTTTCGTGGTTACACTGGGGGGCATTGATTCCACAGTGAAACCCTGAATCAATGCTTGATGCAGGCTGTAACTGATCCAGTCAATTCAGCAGTAACTTAGGTTTATAAAATCAGACTGATTCAAACAAGAGTTGCTGATTTGAATTTAGTCATTTTAATTGCCCTGTCGATCGCCTTGAAAAAAATCTAAATGTCGTGTTTATGAGAAATACATTTGAGCAAGAAATACATTCGTTTCTGCTATCACTACACTGACATAATTGTAGGTTGGGATGGAAAAAATGGAGACCAGCATATAAAAAGTGCTTGTTGTCGTGTTGTACTTGAACACACTATCACGGTGTATGCAGAAAGCATAATGTTCATTTATGTGGAAGTGTTCCACGATTCGACTGTTTTCAATATCCGGTCTCCAGTGTTTTCACTCTCGTCAATGTATATTCTTATGTTAAAAGTTTACTTTTGTAAAAACTATAATACTATAAAAAAGATATACTGCCGATACTTCACACAACAGAGATGGCCGTTTTTTATTGACAGTGTCTCAATTGACATTATACAAGCTGACATGAAATGATGGTCCGAGGTTAGTTACTGTTGTTTTGTTGTGACAGCCAACAACAGCACTAGTTCATCCAGAAATTTATTTTTACTCCATGAAACTTCAATGGATGTTGTTCTCCATTGGGATCGCTCGTTTTGGTAGTTTTTGCATTGCATCTTGAAACCAGAAACAGAAAATTTTTATCGGGCAATTAGAATCATCAGGGTGGCTCAGTGGGTAGCACTGTTGCCTCACAGCAAGAAGGTCCTGGGTTTGAGTCCTGGCTCAACTGGGCCTTTCTGTGTGGAGTTTGCATGTTCTCCACGTGTTCATGTGGGTTTCCTCCAGGTGTGTAACCACACTTACAGTCCAAAAAGACATGCAGGTTAAGTTAACTGGAGACCTAAAATTGTGTGAATGTGTATGTCTGTGTGTGTTGCCCTGTGATGGACTGGCCACCTGTCCAGGGTGTTTCCCTGCCTTCAGCCTGAGACAGCTGGGATAGGTTCCAGCACTACCTGTGACCCTGCATAGGACAAGCGGCTATAGAATATGAATGGATGGCACAGCCCAGTGTTTGCTCAGGAAAACTGTAGAGTGAGAAATGGTCCAACAATGATTACATTGAGCCCTCTTCTTCATCTGTGCCTTTCTTCTTCTGTCATGTGGATAAGACATGACATGCAGTGTGCAAGCACCCTGTAGCGGCGGATAACTGTATAGCCAGCCTTATCATAGTCTGCTGAGCGTGGTTACTGAATGCCTTTGTCCTGAAATTAATTAACTGACATTCGATAAGCTTAATTGATCAAAATATTAACAATGATTAATCGATTATCGATTGATTGTTAACATCACTTGTTTGAACCGATGTTGCCTTTTTTTTTCATGTTCCCGGGTGCTATGTACTGTTTTAAATAAAAAAATAAAAAGGCATTTAAGAAATAATCCAGTTGTTTCTACATTCTTTTCCCTTTTTCTAGTAGAAATGTGTCAAACAAAACCTTTTCTTAATAATATTATACAATTTAATTGGTAATCAATAGTTTTTCCCAACACAGATTGTTCATCCAGTGAACCTTTCTACAGACATACTTCCTTAAATTACAACACATGTATATTGATGTTTTTTATATTTTAAGTTAGAGTTGAAAAGGAACTACATAACAGGAACTACCCATGGCATCACCATTTGTATCTATAACATTGTATTGCCAACACCACAGTACTTTTTTTGTAGGAATATAATAGTAATGTGTAGCCCATAATCCAGACAACCATCTTTCATAGAAATTAGACTAAAGAGCTAAGTCTCTCACTTCATCATTTTGTTAATTATTACTTTATCCATGTATCCATTTACCCTACATCTCTAATACACACAGATACACACACTCACTCAGAGTGCCTGAACTGGCTGCAAACCATCAGGACGTCCTCCGTGATGCACTCTGCTCCAGACTGCACTGTGTGCCCTCAGGATATGAGTAATTTGGCTCATGGAGGGACGAGGTGAGCGGATGGGGGATTTAGGACAGCATTCGTCATTCTCACCCACTTCTGCAGCAGGTGCTTGCCCCAGATCACTCAGCCTGGAGCCAGTTGTACAATTAATGGAGCTCATACACCATCTATGAAACATTCACTCTACAATATCTCTCATATCTAACAACATATTAGCTGAACTGCAAGTGGAGGAATATAGTGTGTGTGTGTGTGTGTGTGTGTTCAGAATGCAATACTAGCTTATTATTTAGTAAATGGGCCTACTGCACAGTTTAGGGGAGACTGGGGCTAGATGTCACACAGGGAAGTTGTCACAAGTGGCACAGGATAGAACTATGAGATTCTGAGTAAAAGTTAAGTTACACAGAATGTGTGTTTTCTCAAGCAGTGGTTTTGTAGTTTTGTTTCGCACCTTCCTCTAAACTCTCTCAGATAAGAACAGTTTTTGTGAATTCTGACATCCAAAATACAATTTCATCATGTTTTTGTAATAACTGTTGGGTTAACATGTGAACACAAAACCATACCACTAAGATACATTCAGGCATGGGTTAACTATTTAATGAACATGGCATTATTGCTAATCTGCTGTTAATTTGGAGTTGATTTGGGGTAAAACAATGTCTACCCTATAAAGGACTCTAGGTATATATATTCTATAACTTAGAAACAGGAGTATGCTAACCAGATATTAGTTTGAAACACATTAGTATACATAGCATGTATGATTCATGTAGCGCTCTTGGTTCTCTTGTACATCAGTATTTGTCCAGCAATGAAAAGAAATGAGAGAAACAGATGATGTGCATTCCAGAAAGAGTAGTGTGGCGCCCTCTGCTGGATAAAGGGTAGACATGCAACGACACTATTCTACATCTCCAGAAGGCGGCATCAAAAACTGATGAACAAGACTGTATGTGAGGATCATTCATTCACTAGTGAATGGGCACTGTTGTATAAATGTTGCTGGATTCATTCTGAAAACAGAAAAAAAATCAGCACCTCTTCTGTGTGCCCCCTGGCATTCAAACGTCATACTCCCCACCAGGGGTGGAAAGAGTACTGAAAAATCATACTCAAGTGAAAGTACTGTTACTTCCCAAAAAATGTAGTGTGAGTAGAGCAAAAGAACCAGTCCTAAAAACTACTCAAGTAAGAGTAAAGGAGTAGCTCATAAAAATACTCAAGAGAAGTGAGTATTGAGTACTGAGTTGCGAAAGCTATGCCCCATTATAATAAACAGTGTATGCTGCAGTTTCAAAATGTAGCACACATACAGTAATTTACATTCCCTTTTATGGCTGGTTGCCAGAAAGAATAAAAAATACAGGTATTTTATAGGTGTTTTTGACTGCCAACTTTTAAAGTACATCACTTATCTATGATAAACACTACATTAATCTGATTCCAAAAAAATAAAAGGGCAACATGATTACAGACATGAAAAAGTTATTTTAAGTACACTGCTCACCATTTTAAATCGTAATGTATGAAACAATTACATTAAAATCAATTTATGTGTAGGGTCTAAAATGCCCTTAATGCAGACAAAGCGAGTTATTGTTGCATGTAAAACATGTTCAAAACAATGCAAGGAATAAAAAAATGCTAAAAAAGCAGGGTCACTTGGCTTGTCATGTCCCACAGAATAGAGGTAGAGCAGGGGTGGGAAAAGTTGTTTGGTACAGGGGCCATATTGGGCTTTAAAGGATTAATTCATCCCAAAATGAAAAAACATCTCTCATCATTTACTCACCTTCATGCCATCCCGGATGTGTATGACTTTCTTTCTTTAGCAGAACACAAATGAAGATTTTTAGAAGAATATCTCAGCTCAGATCAATATTTAAATCAATTTTTAGTATAAATTCTCCTCCCTGCTCAGTCAATCTCCACTTTCACTTGTGTGTTTTTGGTGGTTCACATTCTTCATGCATATTGCCACCAAAAGTACTAGGCAGGAAGAAGAATTTCTAACAAAAACGGAATTGAGCTGTTTCTCACCCACACCTATCATATTACTTCTGAAGTCATGGATTTAACCACTGGAGTTGTATGGATTACTTTTTGTATGGAGCGTCAACATTTTGGCACCCATTCACTTGCATTGTGAGGACCAACAGAGATGAAATATTCTTCTAAAAATCTGCTTTTTTTTTTTTTTTTTTTGCCTGCAAATTTGTGTTCTGCAGAAAAAATAAAGTCATACACATCTGGGATGGCATGAGGGTGAGTAAATGATAAGATAATTTAAATTTTGGTGTGAATTATCCCTTTAAGTAGCACGTGGGGGCCACACTGTATTCCCTTTGAGATACAATGTTCCACATTGATTTTATTATTGTATCTTTTCAGCTCAGAAATAGTTGTGTTTTCATTCTGATCTAATGCATGATGCATAATTTTCTGAATTGTATTTGTGACTGATGGGACTATTCTGCCTGAAGTATTGCTCTACAAAGGTTGATACTTTTTATCAGGCATTAATTTTTTTTTATAAAGGCTAAGCATAATTATAAATTATTTTATCATCTCTACAAATTAACACACTCTCTACATCAGAGGTCGGTATTATTAAAAAAAACTTACAATATTATTAAAATGAAAAATGTCACTGTTTTATTATATTAAATTAATACTTTCAAAGCTACTAAAGTTATTCAGCCAAACGTAGTGAGGGGTTTTCTAATTTTCTTGTTATTGTTGTTTGATAGACCTATATCACAGACTGTGATGACACGTTTCTGCCTTATTTATAAGCGTAAATCTCGCAATTTTTTATATTATACATTTTTTTAAATATTGAGTGCAAATTTATAACATTACGCTTTGTGTTATATTGTCCTGGAATTAGTTTTAAAAACTGAATTACCACAGCTGTGAGGGGGTTTCTATTACCGCTGCTTAGAGAGTGACAGTAAATGGCATCTTCTCCCATTTTACTGTCTTAATCCACCGCTCTCTATTTTTTTCCTCTTCTGGAAAGTCATTCAAACGTAATAGTGGATTTTATCTTTTGGTCTTGGAGCAAATGGGTAAGTGAAAATAATATTTGCTGTGATCTCCCATTCACTCCCATTCACCACTGTTGAAGTTTACCCTGTAAACGTTTACGTCTGCGTTCCAAAACCCGGAGTGTGAAAAAGGTCTATTAATAGCCTTTTAATGACATACTAGACAGTTACACTTCGGTTACACCTCAAGTCTGGCATTTTTATACAAACACGTTCTTTATTCCCACTGTTTACATTCACTTTAGACATAACTGACTGCATTTACACTAATGCCTCACCAAGACGGGCATTGGCGGAATTATAAAGGGTATATTTTATTGTTTAGGCTCGCATTAGTGCTCTCGGAACACACGTGCATGTAAAGCGCAGCGCACAAACATAAGCGGCCTGTCAGTGAAACAGCACGCAACTACAGACGCCAGGAAATAAAAAGTCAGTCTTTTATATTTTATCTAGATCAACCAACCAGTGGTGGTCTTGCTGTCGCAATCGATGTAATGAACACCACTGGTCTTGATGTAGAACATAGGCTAAGTATAGAACATTACTCAAAAGTTTATCATCGATATCGAGGACATCTCTTTTTCCGATAAACATCAAGATAATTTTATCACCCAACCCTATTGATAACATTGCCTTAATCTCTCACATCAACCCAATAATCTCAGTGATAGATAGCTAAATTACAGGCTATGTTATAGACACACAGAATTTATTAAGCAGAAATATGATATTTACCTCGATATGTTTCTTCAAATTAGAGGCAGAATTAATGCTGATATCTCGACTGGCTTGAGCAAGCTAAACTTTCATGACACGATCAAGCAATTGGCCTTTTTCACTGCGAAAAGCCCTTTTAGGTGTTGAAATGCTGTATGAGGCTTAGTCCACATCCATAACAGTTGGCGCCCGATCAAGTTGGTCAGTTGGTGCCATTCAAATTTTCTATGCATGTTTTTATTTGACGGGAGTCACGAAACTCTCCTAGCCAATCACATTGATGGATAAAAATAAAAATCAGAGGGAAAATTGCGCAGTAAAATACAGTTACGGCACTTAAAATGTACTCAAGTAAAAGTATAAAAATTTTAAACTACTTAAAGTACAATTTCTGGGAAAAACTACTTAATTACAGTAATGTGCATATTTTTAAAAATTAATTAAAAAAAACACAAATTTGATTAGATTCGATGAGGTGGTTTAATTAAACAGTCAACCGCTCGTATTGCTTCGGTCAAATTTGACCCGTCATAGGAAATGAATGGCTGAGACCGTAACACAGAGCAATTTTACTTGTTTGTCAAATAACAGACACAATGCAGAACACACACACATTGATGAAGGGGTGAGACTATGAAACATCCACAATGCAGAACACACACACACACAAAGAAATGAATGGGTGAGACTAAAGACACATTTTTTTTTTTTTTTTTTTTTTTGTCAAATGTGAGAAAGTTTAGGCTTAGGTGCTGGAGATGCACACCATGGTCAGGTTTGATTGTAAGCATATTGTGGAATAACTGCAAAATCTCACCCTTCAACACAAGTGGCTTATAAATGTCAACAATTTTACAAATCATTGACTTTTATAATATCTAAATATATCATCGCTGTCCGATGAAAATCACATATCTCCACTTTTGTGAAGTGTCCATCAAATCCGCATATGTCCCGCCCTTATGCTCGGTTGAAGTGTAGTGAAGAGATTGTCTACATCGCGCTGGCTCTGCGATTTCCCTGACAACCAAAGCCATTCATGCACGCACAATGTCAGGTGGCTTTAAGAAGTTGACTATACCAGCCATATATGGTTGCCAGATTTCCATCTTCATGAAACCGCGAGTAAAAGCTAATTCTAATTTCGGACCCGGAAAGCCGTCTCAAAACCAAACTGTCCACTCAACAACCGGACTAGAAACCCTTTTCATGAAACAGATTTCGATCTAAAATAGTAAGTGAAAGCTCAGATTAAAACCAAAAATATATTCTCTAGCAATCGATAACCATCCAACTGAGTTCTGGAACACGAACAGTTAGACTCGAGTCTGTAACTGAACATGCGCCATTTCAACCCATGATAAGAAAACTGTGTATGTCCATGTTCGAAAACAAAAATCCATTAAGTCCAATTAAAATATTGAACAGATGTGTAATGATGGTGCTAAAGGTGACTAATTATGTTATTTTCGTAAGATCATTTTGTAAGATAAAGTGTTTTTCCATGCTCTTGAAAAAATATTTTTTTAGAGATACGTGCTTTTTATCAGACAGCAACAATATATCCAATGCATAACTTGTGATAACATCTAGAAAGCAGGTTTGTTACAACATTGGCATATAGAGATCAGCCAATGCATTGCGGCACTGAAGCCATCTACTAGCCATACTTGTCTTTTCATGTATTTGTTATTTTATTCCAGCAGATGTCACCAGAGACCCCCAATGCATGACATATTTTGATGTTTTGACAATCTTTCAATTTACTGAAATTAATGTTTTTATTGAAGTGAAGATAACATAAAATGTGCTTATTTTATATGAATATTTAAGTAATTGAGTAATATAGAGTAACTAAGGTCAAAACTACCATAAAATCCCAAAAGAAATGCATAACTTTGGTGCTTTTACTTTAGTGAAGGTAGTGTTATTACATTTCTTAATGTTAACATTTGATGTTAACATCGGGTAGCTATTTCCTATGGAAACAAGCAGCATAAAATTACAGCTCCTATTTACTTGAATAATTAAAGACCGAAATCTCCAAAACGGCTGGTCATATTATGATCAAACAACATATTTCAAATCAGCAGTAAAATCTGACAACAATAGTATCAAAAATTTTGCTTCTTTAGCACGCAAATAAATAAATAAATAAATAAATAAATAAATAAATAAACAGAGTGCTGTATCCAAGCATGTTAACAGAAAGTTGAGTGGAAGGAAAAAGTGTGGAAGAAAAAGATGCACAACCAACCGAAAGAACCGCAGCCTTATGAGGACTGTCAAGCAAAATCAATTCAAGAATTTGGGTGAACTACACAAGGAATGGACTGAGGCTGGGGTCAAGGCATCAAGAGCCACCACACACAGACGTGTCAAGGAATTTGGCTACAGTTGTCGTATTCCTCTTGTTAAGCCACTCCTGAACCACAGACAACGTCAGAGGCGTCTTACCTGGGCTAGGGAGAAGAAGAACTGGACTGTTGCCCAGTGGTCCAAAGTCCTCTTTTCAGATGAGAGCAAGTTTTGTATTTCATTTGGAAACCAAGGTCCTAGAGTCTGGAGGAAGGGTGGAGAAGCTCATAGCCCAAGTTGCTTGAAGTCCAGTGTTAAGTTTCCACAGTCTGTGATGATTTGGGGTGCAATGTCATCTGCTGGTGTTGGTCCATTGTGTTTTTTGAAAACCAAAGTCACTGCACCCGTTTACCAAGTAATTTTGTAGCACTTCATGCTTCCTTCTGCTGACCAGCTTTTTAAAGATGCTGATTTCATTTTCCAGCAGGATTTGGCACCTGCCCACACTGCCAAAAGCAGCAAAAGTTGGTTAAATGACCATGGTGTTGGTGTGCTTGACTGGCCAGCAAACTCGCCAGACCTGAAGAGGAAAATGAGAAACAAGAGACCAAAAAATGCAGATGAGCTGAAGGCCACTGTCAAAGAAACCTGGGCTTCCATACCACCTCAGCAGTGCCACAAACTGATCACCTCCATGCCACACCGAATTGAGGCAGTAATTAAAGCAAAAGGAGCCCCTACCAAGTATTGAGTACATATACAGTAAATGAACATACTTTCCAGAAGGCCAACAATTCACTAAAAATGTTTTTTTTATTGGTCTAATGATGTATTCTAATTTTTTGAGATGAAATTTTTTGAGTGAATTGATGGGTTTTTGTTAAATGTGAGCCAAAATCATCACAATTAAAAGAACCAAAGACTTAAACTACTTCAGTCTGTGTGCACTGAATTTATTTAATACACGAGTTTCACAATTTGAGTTGAATTACTGAAATAAATGAACTTTTCCACAACATTCTAATTTATTGAGATGCACCTGTATATATATATATATATATATATATATATATATATATGTATATATATATCAGCCACAACATTAAAACCACCTGCCTAATATTGTGTAGGTCCCCCTGATGCCACCAAAACAGCCACAACCCACATCTCAAAATAGCATTCTGAGATGGTATTTGTCTCACCACAATTGTACAGAGCGTTTATCTGAATTACCGTAGACTTTGTCAGTTCGAACCAGTCTGGCCATTCTCTGTTGACCTCTCTCATCAACAAGGCATTTCCATACACAAAACTGCCCCTCACTGGATGTTTTTTGTTTTTGGCACCATTCTGAATAAATTCTAGAGACTGTTGTGTGTGAAAATTCCAGGAGATCAGCAGTTACAGAAATATTCAAACCAGCCCATCTGGCACCAACAATAATCCATGTGATTATCTAATCAGCCAATCATGTGGCAGCAGTGCAGTGCATAAAATCATCCAGATACGGGTCAGGAACTTCAATTAATGTTCACATCAACTATCAGAATGGGGAAAAAATGTGATCTCAGTGATTTGGAGCGTGGCATGATTGTTGGTGCCAGACGGGCTTGTTTGAGTATTTCTGTAACTGCTGATCTTCTGGGAATTTCATGCAAAAACACGTTCAGTGCGAATGTCCCCTACTAAACTTAAAATAAAAAATGCTTTAATACAATGACCAGGAAGAAAGAAAGGGAGAGAAAAGGCTTAACGTGAAAATTTTATTTTCATGTTCATGTATTTCTCATTGGATTAGTGTCATTGTTTTGGCAGTAAATAGTGTTTATCATAAGAGAAATTTAAGAAAATCATGTTTTGAATTAATGCAGGAATCCAGTTTTTCTTACCTTTCTCTCTCTCTACCAGAACAAGCTCTGACATATGCAATAAAATGTAATGGTATGTCATGAATAGGTGCCTTTACTGGTGTTTTAAAATTCCAGTGGGGGGAAACAATTAACATGCGCTTGAATGCTATATTGTCACTGATCGTCTGTGTAAAGCAACAGCCGATATCTCACACAACTCACACGAGAGGTGTGTGTGTTTCAGGTCAATTTCTCTCGATTTGTGAAACATTCTCAACAGTTTGGGTGTGTGACGCTAAAATACGGGACAAACGGCATCGTGTATGGATTTCATACGGAACATAATTTTTTCCCTTATTTACTGGACGATTCCTTATTTTACAGGACGTTTGGCATATTTTGTTCATGAAGTTTACCTGATACTGCTTCAGCATGAAGGTGACTCTCTCTCTCTCTCCACTCACTGTCATAAATTCCCTCAGTCGATGATGGTGGTGACAACGGTTGTCAAGGGTGGGGAATGGCAGAATTCAAGTGATAATGCACCAATTACAACAAAGAATCTCCAGTTTCACAAAACAGCATCCAATACAGTTAAAGGGA
The DNA here is from genome assembly GCF_019703515.2 of Myxocyprinus asiaticus. Taxonomy (NCBI): domain Eukaryota; kingdom Metazoa; phylum Chordata; class Actinopteri; order Cypriniformes; family Catostomidae; genus Myxocyprinus; species Myxocyprinus asiaticus. The sequence goes on along the minus strand of NC_059356.1, from coordinate 1,730,014 downwards.
AACTAAAGACAGTAGATTATGGACTTCTGAAGCAGCAAAACAAGTGGGTATACCAACGGTAAAAATTTATCCTTAGAAGTCGTTATACACAAACAGCCCTGGGAAAAAAGTATGACTATGGCGTATACGTGCGTATGGCCCCGACTACACCAATGCTTCCAACTTTGGATTGGAATCTCCCTGAAGATGGCTGAATACCATGTGAAGCCCACTTCCTAGTAACAAAAACAGATCAATAATGTAGCCTACATTTTTCTCTTTTAAATAAGATATTCATGACAATAAAATAAAACGATTTTTAGGGCTAAATTTATTTTTATTTTCATCCTTAGAAATTGAGACATTTCATGTCAAACGGAAGATGAATAAGGGCATTCAAAAAACAAATGGTTATTTCCTTTTCATTTTTCTACTTCTATTTCCTTTTCCTTTTGTTAAATATAGGAACAACTGTAATGAATGTCCAGATGAAATCATTCTAATGACTCTTTTACAGGATATATTCTCAACCATTTTATACCTTGGGTCTTTAGTGACACAAGTTTAGCCTGAAATTCATTTTTACTCCAATGCGTAAATAGTTTTTGTTCTTCATCTGGATCGCTCGTTTTGATAGTTTTTAACATTACTTCTTGAGACCAGAAACATAAAACAGGCAATTAGAATCATCATGGCGCCACCAGTGGTTGCTCAAGAAATTGGATTACAAGACAAGTATGAGTACAACTGTATATTCATACAAATGATTACTATATCACATTGATTTTCTTGTGTGACCGTGATGAATAATAAGTATTTCATATGCTTGTACACATACATATTATACATGCTATTTCTTTCTCAAGGTGACTGCTATTTGATGAAGACACAACATGGAAGAAAACTATAGCAAGGTTAACACATGAACAGTATGATTTGGCTATTGTTACTTGAGTGTACTACTGAAATGCTGTAAGTTGTACATGTGTTTCGACTCAATAAGTGCCTGAGAAAATACATATGTGTATCTTATGTGTTATGTGTCGCTCAGTATGTGTTTGACAGCCAGTTGCGTCTCATGAAATTTCAGTGTGGAAGTAATGAATCCTGTCTTATATTTGTTGCATCATTTCTTTTATATATGAAAAATAAAACATCAAATTATAACATAATATACAGTATTATTCTGTTATTTTTTAATTGTCTTGAAAATGTTTTGAAAATTTGACACTATCTAGACATTTTGTAGATTTACTTGTGTTAGATATACGTGCCAAGTCGCTAAATACCAGAGTAATAATATTTGTCGAAACGCCCATGCATTTAAGTGTTAAAGTTAACACTTCGGTCTGGAAATACCCTGCAACTGGGCTGCTCTCCCTTTATAGTGCCCTGGAAAGGCATCATTCGTGCCTTTTGGAACGCAGTGCTTTGTGGTTATGTAACAGTCCGCCGCATGTCTGTCAGCGCTCATCGGACGACTCATGCCACATGACGACACTTCCCCGGAAGCGAGTTACCCAATTCTACTATGGTAAAGGCTTGGCTCATAAATATTAATTTGATCAAGCTGACGTTGTTTAGTAACGTTCATAGAGATTCCAGCATGCCACCCTAATTAATATTCACAAGCCATACCATGACCAGCAGGAGTTGTCAGTTTGTCAACGCCCTCAAACTAACGCCCGCCTTTCAGCAAATCAGTTAGTAAAGAGACTGGTCACTTCTATTAAAATAAATGGGAGAAATCGGAACGGTCAACGGATGTGGAAAGGAAGTCCCATCCTTAAAGTAAAAGAGCCAATCACATTTTAGATACAGATATTGTCTGTCAATCAACTCGAAAACGCGCATGCGCATTAGCTACACAAGCCAGGAAAATGTCGTTTTTAGCGATATTTGACTAAACGAAGCTTAATTTATGATACCAGTGTTGTCAGATTTTACTGCTAATTTGAACTATGTTCTTTGATCGTAATCTTGACCAACCATTTTGGAGATTTCGGTCTTTCCCCATTCAAGTAGATAGGACATGCACTTGTACGCCGCTTCTTAACATAGAAACATAGCTGCACGGGAGCGTTCTAAAGATGGCTGCCGAGTGGAATGACTTGATAAAAAATACTTTGGTTAGGCTCACGGGCCGAAAGTTCCGCTACGTCATTAATATTAATGAGCATAGCCTTCACAAGTAGTAGGTTTCGTAAATTCGCTGGCCGGTAGAGGAGGCGTTGTCCCGCATTACAGCGTAACCTTCATCCAATGCAGAAACCGGCTTCCCTGCAAAAGGACAGACGTGTTCTCAGTCTTCTTCCTTCACGCTAAATACATGTGAATATAAGCGTCTTCACGCCGCTTTGTGCTTCAGTGCTTGTGAATCGGAGTGGATAAAATGATAAAGAATGGGCATCATGTGAGCAGCGCACCGGCCGCCGCTGCCTGCAGCCCGGAGAAGAGGAGGCGCACTGTCCGCGTCTGGTGCGATGGATGGTGAGTGCACACACCACAACGCTTTTCACTGCATTGCCATCAAAAATGGTAATTCTCTACTATTGCTACTAGAACCCTATTTCAATTAACATGAGATCATTAGAATAACGCTGTAATGGACTATAGACTGGACAGCTGGACTGGACTGCTCAAGTTGTTTCCAGATAATAGTAATACTACTAATAATAAACACAACAATAATAACAACAACAACAACCTTGGTCAGCAATGGTCAGTACCTATTATTATTATTATTATTATTATTATTATTATTATTATTTTAAACGTACAAATTCCAAATATTTGCCTCTTAATTCTAACAGTAATAGTATATTTATTTATTTCATGTGAAGATGAAGGTTTAGTTTCTTTGTGGTGTCTATGAGTAGTTTCCATTCTGCTAGAATCAGGAGAGGAGTCCTGACAATAACTGGGCGATTCTCATAAAACTTGTCAAGAAAATGGCCTGTTTTACTCAAAAACAAACAAACAAACAAACAAACAAAAAAAAACCATAAAAAAAACACAACAACAAAAAACAAACAAATAAGAAATAACATTTTGCATATTGAAAATGAAACCTATTTTTGTTAAGATTTTTTTTTAACATTGTGACATTATTTTCATGACAGTTACACACATTTTACTCCCTAATCCTCATTACCGCAATGTGAAAAAAAGATGGTCAATATGATATTTTCATTACTGCAATGTGATTTAAAAAATATATATTATTTAAATTGTAAAGTATTATACATTATAGTAGTACTCCTCTGGTACTGCACTTCATTTTTGCTGATGAATCATCATTGAAAACAATAGTAACAATAAAAGTCAAATGTCCGGATGCTTCAGAATAGGTAAGTAAATGGTGTCCTGAAAATAATGTTACAATGCAAAAAATCTTAATGTTCCAAATTTAGGCTTCATTCTCTTAATGCAAAATACAATTTAATTCTTTTTTTATTTTTTTTATTTTTTTATTATTATTATTATTATTGATTTGGGGTTAAATATGACCAGGAAATGTACTTGAAAGGTTTCCTGAATTTCTAGAGAATAATTTTTATACTTTCATAATTTCTGCTGTCTTCATGTAATTTTCTTTGCCCTCAAAACAAACTTAAGTCTTTGGAGAGCGGTACAGTACGATATCAGTGAGTGCACAGACAGGCATAGCTACATGGCCATCTGCACTGCACAAATGTGTTTGAAAAGGTATTTCTGTGCTAGTAAGCAAAATTATTTTGAGTCAGTTTCGAAATATCATTGTTAAGTGTGCTGCTCTGTTTTACATCTCATAAACATGCACACTATCCCTGAAATACATTATCATCTGCTTTGACTCCTGAATACCATCTGCTATTTCTCACTGTGCTCTCAATTCAATTTCACGTCAATGCAGTTTATTTGTATAGCACTCTTCACAATACGTATTGTTCCAAAGCAGCTTTTCAAATAGTGAATCCTGAGCAGGGTTGACTTTGTGCTATTAGACACCAATGGAGTGCTAATAAGATGGCCATTATTGTGGGAATCAGTCTGGGTTGACCTATGAGTAGTGGACATTAGTATCGTTTAATTCCGATGTGAGAAACATCAGACTTTCTGATGTGTACGTGGCTAAAATGTGTTTGAATTCATGCATACGTGGAGCGGAATTATAGTGGCTTTCTCTTGCAGAATTCCAGCCATTTCTGTCCGCCTGCTTGGTGTTTTAAAAAAAAAAAATTTATTTTGCAGTATATATACACTATATTGCCAAAAGTATTCGCTCACCCATCCAAATAATTGAATTCAGGTGTTCCAATCACTTCCATGGCCACAGGTGTATAAAATGAAGCACCTAGGCATGCAGACTTCTTCTACAAACATTTGTGAAAGAATGGGCCGCTCTCAGGAGCTCAGTGAATTCCAGCATGGTACTGTGATAGGATGCCACCTGTGCAACAAGTCCAGTTGTGAAATTTCCTCGCTACTAAATATTCCACAGTCAACTGTCAGTGGTATTATAACAAAGTGGAAACGATTGGGAATGACAGCAACTCAGCCACGAAGTGGTAGGCCACGTAAAATGACAGAGCGGGGTCAGTGGATGCTGAGGCGCATAGTGCGCAGAGGTCGCCAACTTTCTGCAGAGTCAATTGCTACAGACCTCCAAAGTTCATGTGGCCTTCAGATTAGCTCAAGAACAGTGCGTAGAGAGCTTCATGGAATGGGTTTCCATGGCCGAGCAGCTGCATTCAAGCCATACATCACCAAGTGCAATGCAAAGCGTCGGATGCAGTGGTGTAAAGCACGCCACCACTGGACTCTAGAGCAGTGGAGACGCGTTCTCTGGAGTGTCGAATCACGCTTCTCCATCTGGCAATCTGATGGACGAGTCTGGGTTTGGCGGTTGCCAGGAGAACGGTACTTGTCTGACTGCATTGTGCCAACTGTGAAGTTTGGTGGAGGGGGGATTATGGTGTGGGGTTGTTTTTCAGGAGCTGGGCTTGGCCCCTTAGTTCCAGTGAAATAAACTCTGAATGCTTCAGCATACCAAGAGATTTTGGACAATTCCATGCTCCCAACTTTGTGGGAACAGTTTGGGGATGGCCCCTTCCTGTTCCAACATGACTGCACACCAGTGCATAAAGCAAGGTCCATAAAGACATGGATGAGCGAGTTTGGTGTGGAAGAACTTGACTGGCCTGCACAGAGTCCTGACCTCAACCCGACAGAGCACCTTTGGGATGAATTAGAGTGAAGACTGCGAGCCAGGCCTTCTCGTCCAACATCAGTGTCTGACCTCACAAATGCGCTTCTGGAAGAATGGTCAAAAATTCCCATAAACACACTCCTAAACCTTGTGGAAAGCCTTCCCAGAAGAGTTGAAGCTGTTATAGCTGCAAAGGGTGGGCCGACGTCATATTAAATCCTATGGATTAGGAATGGGATGTCACTTAAGTTCATATGCGTCTAAAGGCAGATGAGCGAATACTTTTGGCAATATAGTGTATATGCCAGTATATTAGTCAAGAGGAGTAAACAGTGTAAACACAGAGCACTCAGTGATCTCCCCCCCCCCCCCCCCCACAACTCAAACCGTGCGCCCACACCTGCCCATTCATTATTCTTCCACTAACACACCCTGCGGCATTATGAGACAATGTCAACCCATGTTACAGCTCATGATGCAGCTAACCAGTAAACACACAATGTGGGTCATCAGATGTGGGAAATTGCCATGTCTGAGCCTCAAACTACAAACATCACTATTACTATTGCTCAGACTTACACAATGTTCTAACCAGATGCAATGCGAGAAAGCGTCAAGAGTTAAAAGTTAACCCTGATAGCACTCGTACATCACCCAGACGTCTATTTGATGCGTGTGTTTACATATGGAAGACATAAGTTGTTTGCTCATCTGCAATGTCTATGAGATGTTTCATCTCGGATGTCAATAAGACATTCAGCGCATGACTTTGAGATGTTTTTGATTTAGAATGTTTGTAAATCTGATCTTTTTTGGGGGGATTTTCTCCCCTTTTCTCCCCAATTTGGAATGCCCAATTCCCAATGGACTCTAAGTCCTCATGGTGGCATAGTGACTCGCCTCAATCTGGGTGGCAGAGGACGAATCTCAGTTGCTTCCGCGTCTGAGACAGTCAATCCGCGCATCTTATCACGTGGCTTGTAGAGCGCGTTACCGCGGAGACCTAGCGTGTGTGGAGGCTTCACGCTATTCTCTGCGGCATCCGCGCACAACTCACCACACACCCCACCGAGAGCGAGAACCACAATATAGCGACCACGAGGAGGTTAACCCATCATGACTCTACCCACCCTAGCAACCGGGCCAATTGGTTGCTTAGGAAGCCTGACTGGAGACATGTAAATCTGATCTTTTTATGATGTTTAGCAGATGTTACTGAGGTTGTGATGTTTTCTAGATGAAATGATCTAAAACAGACACTTCGGAGATGTACGTGTGCTATCTGGGAACATTTCATGTTCATCAGAGTTTTTGTCTAACCAGCTGCAATGAGCGACAGGATATTTTGGGAACCGTTTGGTTTATATATCTGTATCAGTTAGCCCCGCCCATTGTGAACGCTCATTGGTTCAGAATACCACTCCTCATAAAGAAATATTTCAGGTTCAATACAAGTTAAGTTCAATCGACAGCATTTGTGGCATAATTTTGATTACCACAAAAAGTCATTTTGACTCGTCCCTTATTTAATAAAAAAAACAGTGAGGCACTTACAATGGAAGTGAATGGGGATGATTTTTTGATGGTTTAATGGCGGAATTGTGAAGCTTATAATTTTATAAAAGCACTTACATTAACTCTTCTGTTAAAACTCGTGTATTATTTGAGCTGTAAAGTTGTTTAAATTGTTGTTTTTATAGTCATTTTAGGGTTTGTTGACATTACATCGTCATGGCAATAAAGTTGTAAAATTGGCTATAACTTTACACAGATGCGGTTAGTAAGTGATTTTAACATTAACATTAAAATCATGTTAACACACATATTGTTTATGTCTTGTGTCTATACTTTTGGAAGAGTATTTTAACGTTCAAAAATTGGCCCCATTGACTTCCAAGTGCCTCACTGAAACAGAGATTTTTTTGTTTTTTTTGTAAGAAAATGAGGGACAACCCAAAATTGATTTTAGTGGTAATCAGTATAATGCCACAAACACTGTTGATTCAGCTTAACTTTTATTGAACCTGGAATATTCCTTTAAAGTCCCAGTGAAGTGCCTTGACAAACAAAGTTTTCTTTGGTGTTTTGATGTATTTCCTACTTAAACAGGAATTTGAGTCAGGACATGTTAAATTGCTTGTCCCCCTTTTAAAAATAGCCAGTAGGCTTTAGTTCACGTCGCAGCTACACACACACATACCCTTTTTCCACAGAAATAGTGCTGCTTCTCACGCCAGAGCTGTGTTCTCTCGTGTTTAGCCGGGGAAACTGAGAAGCAATCTCAGTACCGGCCCACTTTTCCACTGACTTGAGAACCAAACGATGATTATGACCATGTTACTACATAACCAGCCCACAAACAAACACAGCACAAAGTGGTCTTTGTTTACCACTCTTACAAGATTTAAAACAGTTTAGTATCCAAAGTAATTTTCAATTTGCCATACTTATGGATTTACAACCTGCTTTTGATGCAACCGTCAAAAGTTATAATGAATAAAATTCATGTAAATCATTTCAAACAAATGGTATTTGTAAATAATATTTAGTGTTAGACGGATAGAGAAAGCAAAAAGGCTGGAGTTTATGAGTCTTGTGAGTTTTGAGAACATAATTTTAAGTAATTTAATTCAGTGTCTTTATGCCATCATGGGCTGTTTTTAACAGCATGATGAGGAATTATTTAAATGTTATGATTAAAATCCATAGCGTAGCAATTCATATATGATATATGTGAATGATTTCTTTTTTAAAGGTCAGGTAAAATAAAGAGGCTGGCCCTATTGTGCAAGTCCAATTCAGATCAAAAACATCACAATATATCAATGTTTTGAATCACAAAACACTAAACATAAAAAATAAAGAACACTTAGTCGTGCTGTACATCCCAAAAAATGTCTGCTTTAAAAACATGAATAAACTGCAGCCACTTTCTTCGCATCCGGCTCCCGCGTTCCATTCAGAAGTGATCTTCCCTATGCCCTATTCCCTTCAAAGACAGTAATCATCCTCTGTGAGAGCTTCTGAGGACTGAAAGGTGATAACGGTCATTCACAACTAACTTTTCAAGTGATTCTTGTTGAAAAATCTGTTTGGAATGACCCAACAGAAAGGCTTGCGCTCCCTTCGAAGTGCCCCGCAAAGGCATCATCTGCGCCAGTTAGGCCATATTTGTACCTTTAATGCTTGCTGAATGTTGTGATCAAAGTATATGTCCCTCATCAGCCCTGAAACATTATGACGTCCATGACAAAGTCCATTCCCAGTGGAATGTCGTGTAACTCTTCCGTGACATGTTGTGATGAGGGCAGAAGGCAACAGGATATGATGTTTGCAGGCCAACGACCCGTCATGTCAGCATTGAGCAATCATCAGCACAAATAGAGTGGATTCCACTTGAGATGGACAGTGAAAGCCTTTAGGAGGATGAATATACAGAGCATGATATTACGGTAAACTAAAGGCCAGTGTTGTGTATCTCATGACAGCAGTGTTAATGCAGCCATACAGAGCAGAACAGATATAACATGGCCTGATTGACCTCTGACGGATGAACCACATGACATGGTTAGAAGGCAGGCTTGATCAGCTGACGGTGGGTCAGTCAATCACTAAATCTAACATGTGTAACGTGCTTCACTGAGAAACTCAGTTTATATAACATGCAGCAAAAGCATATGGGTGAAACCCTGGAAAAAATACATACAGGTCATATTTTATTTTGCATAAAGAAAATGAAGCCTATTTTTAAGACCATTAAGATTTTTAAAAACATTTCCCTCAAAATTTTCTTTGCCGTAATGCAAAAATAAAAAATATTAAATCTTAATCTCATTACCATAATATGCCCAGATGTATTACTTTTTACATTTAGGTTTTTTCTCACTGCATTGCCATACTCAATGACTTGACTATGATTATTGACATTAGATTCTCATTACTGCAATGCAGTATTTTTTTATTTTTTTTATTTTTTACTGTATTACAGTATTACAGAAAAATTTGGTAATGCAATGATAATAAAAGGAAAACAAAATTAAGCATAAAATCAGCATAAGGGTGTTTTTCAACAATGGACACTTTTTTGTCCAATGGGATTTTACGGATTTCAAAGATTTTGTTTTACAGATTTTTTTGTAATATGAAGTTCACATTAAAACCACATTTTACCAGGCCTTCATCATTTATTTTTGGTATTTATAATGCCTTTTATGTGTAGATTTAGCTGTTTTGGACTTGTCCCAAACCCAGACTTTCAGTACTAATCTATAAAATCCATTAAAAAAATATAATTTATTATATGTTTAAAACTATGTTCATTTAAACGAAGAGTGAAATAATTGTGTGAAAATGATTTCAAGCAATTTTTCATAAAGTTACGACTGTCCCACAGTTTGGCATCATTTCCACCTCACCAAACATTTTAGCCCCTAATAAAGTTTATTCAAAAGATAGTGTATTTGTTAACCAAGTGGACAGAGTCATGTGATGCCATGCGAGGATCGGACTTGTGAACAGCAAGCTCTGCGCACTTTGCTAGTTTTAATACTTTTAATGACATAAACCCGTGAGATTCGATACACTCTGTTCCATAACAGTTCTAGGAGGACAATATGTCTAAGAATTCAAAATCCTCAGGCTCTGGAGACATTAAAAGACACTTATGTGCTCAAGCTGACGCCCCAGGCCATGGGCCTGGGTCAGAGAGGTGTGGGAAATGCGGCGGGAGATGCTGAACATGTCAGCAATGCTGATGAAGTTCGTTGCTGACTTGGAGAATCTTGCTGTGATACGTCGATTGATCACTGCCATGGAGGTGAAGTTCACTGATGTGGTTACAAGAGTGGGGAATGTCGAGAAACGGATCGATTACCTGGAGTCATCGGAGAGGGAATTATCTGCTAATCCGCTAGCGACCAAGGTGGATTTGGAGCATGTCTGGGAGAAGTTGGAGGACATGGAGGACCATAGCCGGCGGAATAATGTCTGTATCGTCGGAATTCATGAGGGAGCAAAGGGACAGGATATGTTGAAGTTCCTGGATGGGCTCTTTCCGAATCTGCTCGACATAGCAGGCCATAAGCTGGAAATCCAGCGAGCTCACAGTGATCCTGCTCGACGACCCGTGGAGGGAGACAGGCCCCGATCAATTCTGGCCAAATTTCTGAGATCATCCGATAAAGATCTTGTGTTACGCGAGGCGAGGAGTAAAGGAAGGCTTTCTTGGAAGAACCACAGCATTTTCTTGTTCCTAGACTTTGCGAATTCGACAAGAGAGGAACGTGATCAATTCAAGGAATGCAAGAAACTTTTACATCAATGGAAGGTCGCTTTTGCACTGATATTCCCGGCCAAATTGAGAATAGATGCTAAGGATGGCTGTAAAACATTCACATGCCCACAGCAAGTGATGTCCTTCATAAAGTCATTGGAGTAAGGCATCTTGTTGTACTCTCGTTGCAGCCGAGTGGGCCGGCTCACTGAACATTCGCTTGACTGTTTGGGGAACCTGCACGTTTTTTTTTTGTGATGGTTCAGCCTAGTGGCTGGAGTTTATTATGTAGAGTAACACACCTTCAGGACAGTTTAATGGATGAATCTACACGCTCTTTGTGCTGGTTCTGCCTATCGGCTGGAGTTTATTTTGTGGAGTATTTGTTGCAAAGTCAATGGAGTGAGTAAGTCATCTTGTTGTACTCATGTTGCAGCCGAGTGGGCCGGCTCACTGTTTGAGGAATCTGTGCGCTTTTTTTGTGCTGGTTCCGCCTAGTGGCTGGAGTTTATTTTATAGAGTAACACACCTTCAGGACAGTTTTATGGATGAATCTACATGCTCTTTGTGGTTATTCCGCCTATTGGCTGGAGTATGTTTTATAGATGATCTTTTGTTGTGTAATTCTGTCTCACAAAATTTGTATAGAAACACTGGACTTGAGCAGTCCGACGGCAAAGTTGTCGCGGGGGTTCTCGTAGGCGTGCATGGACTGTTTGAGTTTGGAGGGATGGACAGCAGTTGGCACTGTTGTGCACAGGGTAAATGCACACGTTTTTCTTTTTTCTCTTTGTTTGGTTCTGGGGAATGTTCGGGTTTTGAATGCTGCACTAATGTTGGAATGTGGACTTTATAATCTTGTTTTTAACACACGATCTATTTTTTCTTATATGTCAAAATGTCAAATGTTAATATGAGTGGTTTGTGTCTCTCCACGTGGAATGTGAATGGGTTGGGGCACCCCATAAAAAGAAGGAAGGTTATTTCTCTTCTTAAGCGTAAGAAATTTGATATAGTGTTTCTTCAAGAAACGCATCTTTCTCCGCAGGAAGCTGAAAAATTTGGGAGGATATGGGGTGGGCATGTTTTCTTTAGTGCTGGCTTGAGTAAGAGCAGGGGAGTCATTACACTGATAATTAAACATCTACAATTAAAATGTCTCAGATTAAAGATAAATTAGGAATAATCATTATTGTTTTAGCTGAAATTCAGGGGCAAAGTCTTATTTTGGCTAATATTTATGCACCTAACGTTGATGATCAGGGCTTTTATATGGATATTGCAAGCCACTGGCACCCCTCATGATATAATAAGTGTGCAAGCCCCCTAGAGCAACATTGACGCTTCACAGGATGTGTAAAAATCTTCGTCTTGCAGATATTTGGAGACATTTGAACCCATCTGGGATGGACTATACATTTTTTTCATCAGTCCATAAGATTTACTCTAGAATAGATTTTTTTAAAATATATCTAAGTCCCTCATTTCATCAGTTGCTGATTGCTCAATTGGAAACATTTTGGTCTCAGATCTCACCCTGGTGTGTTTAGAGGTGTTACCACATATGAAGAAAAATAAATCATATAGTTGCCGCTTCAATATATCCCTTTTGCAAAATCCTGAATTCCAACAAATGCTAAAGGCTGAAATCATTGTCTATATGGAGACCAACTGGTCCTCAGTATCCTCTGTTGGCGTGGCTTGGGAGGCACTTTCTTGGGGATTGGATTATACAGTATGCCTCATTCACCAAGAAATTCAAAGCACAAGAACTTGTGGAATTGGAAGGCAATATTAAAAGTGCCGAGGCAGAGCTGAAGCACCGAATGTTGTCAAATGGCCTCAGGGCAAGACAGTCATACTTTGAGTCGGGGGACAAGGCAGGAAAACCTCTGGCTAGATAAATAAAACAGATAGAGTCTTTTTCTCCCATTCCCTCAGTGAAATCTGCTGGTGGTGAAATATTTACCTCTGCCATTGATATTAATAATGCTTTTAAAGAATTCTATCTTGATCACTATAGTTCCACGTCTTCGTCTGCTGATGAGGATATTAGAAACTTTGTGGAACCATTAGAACTTCCTAAACTGACAACTGAGATTTCTCTTGATTCTGAGATAACTTTGGAGCTTGGTGAGGTAATTAAGGCCTTGCCTACAGGCAAGGCTCTGGGGCCAGATGGCTTTGCTGCTGAGTTTTATAGATCTTATGCTACAAAACTGACTCCACTTTTGCTAGAAGATTATGCGGAATCATTAAAGAATGGAAAGCTTCCGCCAACCATGACACAAGCCCGGATCAATCTGATTCTCAAAAAGGACAAAGATCCAAGCGAGTGTAAGTGTTACCGTCCAATTTCCCTGATCCAGCTAGACCAGGGGTGTCAAACTCAGTTCCTGGAGGACCACAGTCCAGCAGAGTTTAGCTCCGACCCTAATTAAACACACCTGAAGCAGCTTTTCAAGGTCCTGAGGAGTGCTTGAAGATTACAAGGAGGCATTTTGGAACAGGGCTGGGACTAAACTCTGCAGGGCTGTGGCCCTCCAGGAACTGAGATTGACACCCCTGAGTTAGATATTAAAATATTATCAAAAATTTTGGCTAACCGATTAAGTAAAGTTATGACATCTCTAATACATATAGATCAGGTGGGGTTTATTCAGGGCCATAACTCTTCTTATAACATTAGGCGTTTCATTAATGTCATGTGGGCAGTGGCCACGATCAGACTCCAGTCGCTGCCATCTCACTTGACGCCAAAAAGGCGTTTGATATGGTAGAATGGGATTATCTTTTTAAGATTTTGGAAATGTACGGGTTCGGGAATACTTTTCTTGGGTGGATTAAGTTACTTTATAGACACCCGGTAGCGGCGGTTCAAACAAATCTCGGGGGTTGAGGGTTTAATTTGATATAATTTGATTCCGTTTGATTTTGTTTGAAGAAAACAAAGAAATATCAATGGAAATATCACTTGTGAGCAGAAGAGTTTTACTAGATATCATTTTCAATCAAGCTGTAATTTTGACAGATTATGCAAAAAGTGTAATAAATATTATTTAATTGTGTGTACTTAGGATACATTAAATCCTCAAGTCAGCCATTTTATTTCAAAAACATTCAAAATGTAATTACTATCAGCATCATTTCCAGCACCGAATTCTGTTAAACACAATACAGAATTTGAGATGTGCTGGAAGCGACACTGTGGTGGGAATTTTCATGACTTTCAGAATTTGTTTTGATTCAGAATTGATACTGTTTTCCCCGGTCAAATAGATGCAGAGCTCAGTTGCAGTTTGGGCGCCAGCAAAATGCAAAGCAGCTCGAGTAGTAAATATTTCATGGTCATCGGCAGTGCTGTTGTTATTCTATCCTCTTAAAGATGCAGCAGAGCCAGGAATGGCTTCAACATTTTAACCAGGAAAAGCAGATGCACAGAAAAAGTGTCTGTCTTGTTGTGTTATATAAGCCGTCTGGCCAATCCATCCCCTCTCGTCTGTAGCTCTGCTCCACAAACCCTCTTGTTCTACAATGTCAGTGTCAATCACATGACTGTTAGTGTAACATTAGGCCCTGTATCAGGGCCGTCACAAGGTAATCTGGGCCCCCTGACTGTATATTGCTCTGGGCCCTTTTCCTATTAAAAAAAAATACAGTTTAGAATTTGTTGTGGGGCCCCCTGTACCTTTGGGCCCGTAGAATCGTTATCATCTTTCACCCCATTAGCTATGGCCCTATATTACAAGGCAAAATGTAAAGTTTCCTTGAGGCAAGCACGTCATGTAAAATGAGAATACGGCAAACAATAGAAGGTATCTGAATGTTATTATCTCATTTCATGGATCTAGTACTGCTGTCCAGTTGATCTTAAACATCCTAATAACATTCTAGTGGGTTTGATACAACCCAAACTTAAAACCAAAACTAACTTTGAGTTGATTTGACAAAGCAATATATTAGAGGGTGAATCTCATGAAAGAACTTGTCCAGCTCATATTTCACCCCAAAAGCGACAGAAAAAAAATAAAAAAAATTTGAATTAAAAAAAGTTAATAATTGTAACATTAAATATTTTTTTGCATTGTTACATTGTTTCCACGACAGTGTCATTTCTACCCTGATACTAAAATTTCATTCTAATTACTGTAATGTAAAAAGTAATTATATTTTATTTAAATGATAAAGTATTGTATTATTTAATTGTAAAGTGTTTATACTGTATATCATGTTAGTACAAATATAAAATATCCTTAAAGGAATATATATAAGTTAAGATCAATCAACAGCATTTGTTGCATAATGTTGATTACCACAAAAAAGATATATTTTTAATCGTCCCTCCTTTTCTTTAAAAAAAGCAAAATCTTCGTTAAGGTGAGGCACTTACACTCACCGGCCACTTTATTAGGTACAGTACACCTCTACTTATTCATGAGATTATCTAATCAGCCAATCGTGTGGCAGCAGTGTAATGTATAAAATCATGCAGATACGGGTTATGAGCTTCAGTTAATGTTCACATCAACCATCAGAATGGGGAAAAAATGTGATCTCAGTGATTTTGACTGTGGCATGATTGTTGGTGCCAGACGGGCTGGTTTGAGAATTTCTGCAACTGCTGATCTCCTGGGATTTTTACACACAACAGTCTCTAGAGTTTACTCAGAATGGTTCCAGAAACAAAAAACATCCAGCGAGTGGCAGTTCTGCGGACGGAAATGCTTTGTTGATGAAAGAGGTCAACAGAGAATCGCCAGACTGGTTCGAGCTAACAGAAAGGCTATGGTAACTCAGATAACCACTCTGTACAATTGTAGTGAGCAGAATAGCTTCTCAGAATGCACAACATGTCAAACCTTGAGGCAGATGGGCTACAACAGTAGAAGACCACGTTGGATTCCACTTCTGTCAGCCAAGAACAGAAAACTGAGGCTGCAGTGGGCCTACCATCTGTGTACCTCAGCACAAATCCAGATTTGTTAGACCAGGTGATGTTTTTCCAATCGTTTACTGTCCAGTTTTGGTGAGCCTGTGCCTACTGCAGCCTCAGTTTCCTGTTCTAAGCTGACAGTAGTGGTACGGAGGGGTTTTCTGCCGCTGTAGCCCATCCGCCTCAATGTTCGACATGTTGTACTTTCCGAAATGCTTTTCTGTATATCACTGTTGTAACGCCTGTTTATTTGGGTTACTGTCACCTTCTTGTCAGCTTGGACCAGTCTGGCTATTCTCCTCTGAACTCTCTCATCAACAAGCCATTTTCACTCACAGAACTGCCACTCGCTGGATGTTTTTCGCACCATTCTCTTTACACTCTAGAGACTGTTGTGGGTGAAAAGCCTAGTAGATCAGCAGTTACAGAAATACTCAAACCAGCCCATCTGGCACCAACAATCATGCCATGGTCGAAATCACTGAGATCACATTTTTTCCCCATTCTGATGGTTGATGTGAACATAACTGAAGCTCCTGACCCATATCTGCATGATTTTATACATTACACTGCTGCCACAGGATTGGCTGATTAAATAATTGCATTAATAAATAGATGTACAGGTGTACCTAATAAAGTGGCCGGTGAGTGTACAACGAAAGTGAATAGGGCCATTTGTTAAAATATTCCGTTTCAAAAGTATAGCCACAAGATGTATACTATGTGTGTTTAAAATCACTTAATCACTTGATTTTAGTGTGATAATATCACTTAAATCCAAAGTTATCCAATTTTACAGCTTAGTTGCAATGACAACGTAACTGTTTAAACTTAAATTATGATTTAAACAACTTTACAACTCAAACTATACACAAGTTTTAACATAAAAAAAAAAGTGCTTTTATAAAATTATAAGCTCACATTTCTGCCTATAAACCCTCAAAATTGGCCCCATTCACTTCACACAGATTTTTGCTTATTTTTTTAAAAAATGTTTTTGAGAAAAGGAGGGACGAGTCATAATTACTTTGTGGTAATCAATATTATGCCACAAATGCTGTTGATTGAGCTTAACTTGTATTGAACCCAGAATATTCCTTTAATTGTCATGCAAATAATGTTACTATAATACAAAATATAACTTTTTTAATATTTTTTTTTCTTTTGTTATTGGTGTAAGACCTGACCTGAAGGGTGCTGAAAACAATTTTAGGCATTGGTTAACTTTGATCTCTTACTGCAACTTCAGTGCGATGAACTACTGTACACCTATCAAGACACCTGTGTGAACTTAAGGGAACTGACTTCATACATCCACTAAAATAATTTGTTTGCAGATGACACTTGCTTTGATACTGTATATAATACAATGACATTCAGACATTTTCAAGTGTGCCTTAAAGGGATAGTTCACCCAAAAATTTAAATTCTCTCATCAAAAAAAAAAACAAAAACATTCTGTTGCACTTTATTCTATTTTGAATACTATTATGATGCTAGTGATACTTTGTAATACAGCACTTTTCATACCACTGTCTCCTAAAATGATTCGTTTATGTTTTCCTCTCTTGTAAGTCGCTTTGGATAAAAGCATCTGCCAAATGAATAAATGTAAATGTAAATGTAAATTTACGCAAACTCATTCCATCCCAGATGTGTATGACTTTCGTTCTTCTGCTGAACACAAAGATTTTTAGAAGAATATCTCAGCTCTGTTGGTTCATACAATGCAAGTGAATGGGTGCCAGAACTTTGAAGCTCCAAAAATGGAGACACGTGAGAACTGACACACATGCATCACAGCCAGAGCAGCGGTATTTACAAGTGAGGAGGAACTCTGTACAGAAGCTTCTTTGGTTTAGATATGTATTTATCGGTTTCTTTACTCACAGTGGTGTGTTTGTGTGCTTATCCTGGATGTCTCAACCGAGTGGAGAACATGAGATTATGTCCGTAACATGCCAGTGCGAATACGTCACACGAGAGACCACTTGAAGCTTACCGTAAGCGATTGTTTATAGTAAAAAGTCTTTAAATATTGATCTTTTCACACCAAAAGCGATCGTGTTGCCTTAGAAGACATTAATTTAACCGCTGATGTTGTATGGATGATGTTTATGCTGACTGTCTGTGATTTTTGGAGCTTCAAAAGAAAAATCCATTTACATTTTAAGGACCTACTGAGCTAAGATATTTTTGTATTTTTCTTCAAATGTGTTCTGCTGAAGAATGAAAGTTATACACACCTGGGATATCATTAGGGTGAGTAAATAATGACAAAATGTTCTTTTTTGGGTGAACTACGTCACAAATCGCTGAAAGCGAGAAGTGAGGAGGACCCAAACGCAAGAGTACAAGATAGACTTTTATTTAAAGAAAACTAAACAGAACACAAAACTCATGGTGGAGAGAAAAGGAAACAAAACCAATAAAATAACTAACCAAAACAAAACAGGAACCAAAAATGAAAACTCTCACAAGGGAGAAAACAAACGAAATACAAAACCTACAGACAGATAACAAACACGACCGTAAAGACTAGACTGAAGATAAACAAGATGTGACCGATCTGATTTAACAGAGACAACGAACTGACACCAGATAGAGCACACGGGGAGAATATATGGGAGAGAAATCAGGAGGGAAAACGAGGAGAACAGGTGTCGCAGATGATCAGCTAACAAGGTAATGAAGTAACCAGGGCAACGGGGCTGAGATCACTGCGGCAGCTGCAAAACAAAGAAAGAGAGAGACAAAAGGCGGAGTATGACGCAAGACCGAGAGACACGTGGCAATACGGAAACAAAACAAAGCCACGCGCTCTCACAGTCACAAACACAGAGCGCATATCGCATTCGCCAGAGATAACGGCAACATGCGCTCATACCAAATGACAGACAAGAAGGGAGATTTGCTCGGGGGTTCGGCCACATATAAACAGGCAACCAAGACCGAAGCGGCCGAACCCCAGCACAAATGACAGAGGATCGCGACCAGCGCAAGGCGAGCGCCACGTGAAGCACGCCCGAGGTCGCAAGAGACAAACACAAAACAACTGACTTGCATGCTGCAAGAATGACATGAGAGCAATGCACTCATGCCAATAACCAACAAGACAAGAGAATGCATGACAGAGTCTAAAGGACGAGCCATGCACTCTCACAAAGACTAGACAAGACACGAAACAAGAATGGCAGAGATCAGCCACAAAAACAACAAAATACAACATCAACAATTGGACAAACTGTCCCTTTAATTTTCCACATAATTTCTGTGGCCACTATAAATAACGTGAACAATTTATATGTGGATTTACTGGGAAAAAATATATGTTCACGTTTATAAAGGTTTCACATTGATAAAGGGTTATACAGGTTTCCACACACACAACATGTATTATCAGCAAATGATTATGCAATAGACTCCAATTAAAGCTCATGGTTAGCTGGTTACCAGCATTCTAATGCTCCTCCCTGTTTTAATAATTGTCTTTATCTTTTTTACACTCTCCTTATAGTTATGACATGGTCCATTACGGTCATTCCAATCAGCTTCGACAAGCCAAGGCGATGGGAGACTACCTCATTGTTGGAGTGCACACTGATGGTGAGGATAGACGCACAACATAGGAGTGACAGCGCTGCATTATCACTACAATCTCTCTATCAGTTCATCTCATTGAGATTATATGAGCATGTTTGAGACCAGGAGCTCTTTCAAAAACCACTCACACTCACATTCACTAACTATAATTATGTAGAAATCGCAATAGATATTTAATTGAGCATTCATATAAAAACTATAATTCAGTTCAATTTCTATAGCACTTTTCACAATGCAGATTGTCCCCAAGCACCTTTACAGACATCAGTGCCTTACAACTACAAGCTGTTTATCTTGAATCTACTATCTTTGTCTTAATTTGTTTTCAAACCTGCATGACTTTCTTTTTTATGTGGAACACAAAAGGATACTTTTTTATAAATACTGTGGTCAGTCATTTCAATACAATGGCAGTTCATAGAGACTCATTTTAAAGTTTAAAAAAGGACCCAAAAATGTATAAAAGTATTTCATACTTTTGATACTTTCAATTGCGCTAAACAATGCAGGTTCTGGTGTGAAGTTTCTCTGATAGCTCACACTTTACGTCAAGATTTTCACTGAAAAATGACATACATTTCGTGTACAATTGCCTTCAGAAGATTTGGAATGACGCATAAGTTGCATAGACACTTTTACGATACTTTTGAGTGCTTTTTAAAGCTTTGGAGTGAGTTACTATCAATTACCATTTTACGGAAAACCCGGACTGGAATATTTATTGATATTTATTATCATACGGGTTCGTAATGACATGAGCGACAGAATTTACATTTTTGGTAAACTGTCCCTTTAATGTACTTCAATTATTGTCAAGCTACTGTTCTGAAAAAGCTGCTAACAGAAAGTTACTAACTATATTGAAGCTACTTAAGGGTGCACTCAGTAACTTTTTTTTCTTGTTTCACCTTTGACTTACACTGACACCTAGTGGCGTGGATGCCACATCATTCAAAATCAATGGTTTTCAACTGGTCATGTGATCCTAAAATGGCTGCCCCATGAGGGGACCCTCTCTATGTACAATAAAACAGCTTGACTGTAGTCTTCACATCTCATGTGAGTGCTCATGATTTCATACATATATTTCAAAATTACAGTTTATTTCTTGAGAAGTAAAACTTTTTTAATACAGAAAATATTACTGCATGCACCTTTAAGGGGGGAATATCTTTTAAATATATAACATAAAGATCATCAGATATATAATTTATAATTTTTCTTGCAATTTATAACAATGAGGGTTTTTGAATGAATTATATCAATGCCACAAACTAGAACAATATAGCTGACCTTAATTCATTCCTTACACTAATTTATAGAATTGAGTTGAAAAACATAGTAATGAACATCCATCCATCTTTTATAGCCCTATGTAGGGTCACAGCTGTCTTGGGCCAAAGGCAGGGAAACACCCTGGACAGGGCAACACACACAGACAAACACATTCACTCTCTCACTCACACCTATCAGCAATTTAGAGTTTCTAATTCACTAGAAACCAAGGTAAGCACAGGGAGAACTCCAAACAGAAGGGCCCTGGGTGAGCCAGGACTCAAACCAGGGACCTTCTTGCTATGAGAAAACAGTGCTACCCACTGAGCCACCATGCAGCCCTTAGTAATGAACAGCAGCATTTAAATGAATATTTCACTATGAAAAGACCTAAAATGCCAAACAGGGATTTTTGTAGAGGAACAGTGCCTTCAATATATTGTACTGTCTTAAAGTCCTGGGTCACATTCAGTTTTCACAACCCAGTTTCTTGTCCTGTGGTTGTCCATGTTTTGTCAGCTGAGCGGTCAACACAGGTACTCAACAATGACAGCCTCATTTCTGTTCCCATCAAATTAAATATGTCATCCACTGTAACTAAATCTATACCACGAGTGACAAAGACAGTGACAACTCATTTATGCAAACAAAATGAGAATAATCCAAAAAGAATGTTATAATCTACTGTATAATGTCAAAGCAGCACTAAGGTCCCATAATACAAGCAAACCAAGTTAGATGGTAGAAGTAAGTAATTTTCTTCTTTGACCAGTGCACTTTCTGTACAGAGAGAGTGTGTCTGAATTTGTAACATTGGCAGGAAAGCAAATCGTTGCAGGAAAGCAAAAGTTTAAGAGACATGTAGGCTCTGCCAACGACCTGAACTTCTTAATGGTTTATACTGTAGAAGATCACTAAAGGCCTAGACCATTTATAGCTTTATATGTCAGTAATGGTATCATATGGAGGTAACCATGTTTCCAATTTGACCAAAGATATGAACATTAATTTAATAATCCAACAAATAGGAGGTCACGTGACACCATGCAAGGATCGGACGTGTGAACGGCGAGCTCTGCGCACTTTGCTAGTTTTAATACTTTTTATGACATAAACCGGTGAGATTCGATACACTCTGTTCCATAACTGTTCTAGGAGGACAATATGTCAAAGAATTCAAAATCCTCAGGCTCTGGAGACATTAAAAGACACTTACGTGCTCAAGCTGATGCCCCCGAGCAGGCCGCAGGCCTGGGTGTCGATTTAGTTTGAGAGGTGCGGGAAATGCGGCGAGAGATACTGAACATGTCGGCAATGCTGACAAAGGTCGTTTCTGACTTGGAGGATCTTGCTGTGATATGTCAGTCCATTACTGCCATGGAGGCGAAGTTCACTGATGTGGTTACAAGAGTGGGGGATGTCGAGAAACGGATCGATTACCTGGAGTCATCGGAGAGGGAATTATCTGATAATCCGCTAGCAACCAAGGTGGATTTGGAGCGTGTCTGGGAGAAGTTGGAGGATATGGAGAACTGTAGCCGGCGGAATAACATCCATATCATTGGAATCCCTGAGGGAGCAGAGGGACAGGATACGGTGAAATTCCTGGCTGGGCTCTTTCCAAATCTGCTCGACATAGCAGTCCATAAGCTGGAAATCGAGCGAGCTCACAGGGTTCCTGCTTATCGATCCGCAGAGGGAGACAGGCCCCGATCAATTCTGGCCAAATTTCTGAGATCATCCAAATAAAAAAATCAAATCACTTTTCTTGTCACACAACCATATACACAAGTGCAATAGTGGGTGAAAGTCTTGGGTGCAGTTCCGAGCAACATAGCGGTCATGACAGTGATGAGACATATACCAATTTACAATAAACATCAGATTTACACAATACAATTTACATATCTAATATACACATAATTACACACAACACAATATACAAATAAAAATATAAAATGTACAGTATACAATACACACAATATAGAATACACATACACACAATATAGAATACACATTATACAATAAAAATAGTATATATAGTATATATAAAATATACAGTAGGTTGTATTGTACTGTATTGACATTCAGGCTGTCGGTTGATAGTCAGTTGCCAGTGTGTTGTTAAGAGAGAATATAATTTATGGCAGTCCAGTGTGAGATAATAAGATTAATAAAGTGCAGTGCTGATGTATATTGATCGTGAGAGATCAAGAGTTCAGAAGTCTGATTGCTTGGGGGAAGAAGCTTTCATGGAGTCGGCTGATGCTGCAATACCGCCTGCCTGATGGTAGCAGTGAGATCAGCCCATGGCTCGGGTGGCTGAAGTCTCTGATGATCCTCCGAGCTTTTTTCACACACCACCTGGTATAGATGTCCTGGAGGGAGGGAACCTCACCTCCGATGATGTGTCTCGCAGTTCGCACCACACTTTGCAGGGCTTTGCGGTTGTGGGCGGTGCTATTACCGTACCAGGCAGTGATGCAGCCAGTCAGGATGCTCTCTACAGTGTTGGTGTAGAACCGTGTGAGGATGTGGCAGTTCATTCCAAACTTCCTCAGCCATCTCAGGAAGAAGAGGCGCTGATGAGCCTTCTTCACAACGGCCTCAGTGTGGACGGACCATGTGAGTTCCTCAGTGATGTGGACACTGAGGAACTTGAAGCTGCTGACTCTCTTCATCTCTTCTCTGTCTTTTCTCCTGAAGTCCACCACAAGCTCCTTTGTCTTGCTGATGTTGAGGGAGAGGTTGTGCTCCTGACACCAGTGTGTCAGAGTGTGCACCTCCTCTCTGTAGGCTGTTTCATCGTTGTCAGTGATCAGATCTACCACCGTTGTATCATCAGCAAACTTGATGGCATTGGAGCTATGTGTTGCCACACAGTCATATGTGTACAGGGAATACAGGAGTGGGCTGAGAACACAGCCCTGTGGGGCTTCAGTGTTGAGGGTCAGTGATGAGGAGATGTTGCTGCCCATTCTAACCACCTGGCTTCTGCTTGACAGGAAGTCCAGGATCCAGCTACACAGCGAGCTGTTTAAGCCCAGAGCCCGGAGTTTCACATCAAGCTTGGAGGGCGCTATGATGTTGAATGCTGAGCTGTAGTCTACAAACAGCATTCTCACATGAGTGTTCCTTTTTTCCAGGTGGGAGAGAGCAGTGTGTAGTGTAGATGCAATGGCATCATCAGTGGAGCGGTTGTTGCGGTAAGAAAACTGCAATGGGTCCAGTGAGGGAGGCAGCACAGAGCAGATGTAATCTCTGATTAGTCTCTCAAAGCATTTGATTTTGGATTGCTTTGGTACAGGCACAATGGTGGATGTTTTAAAGCATGTGGGGACCACAGACAAGGAAAGGGAAAGGTTGAAAATATCCGTAAAAACACCAGCCAGTTGGTTCGCGCACGCTCTGATGACGTGACCCGGAATGCCATCTGGACCCGCGGCTTTACGGATATTCACCCATCGGAAGGATCGGGTTACATCCGCTACAGAGACGGAGAGTGAACTAACCTCTGTAGCTTCAGCCGCGAGAGCTCTCTCCACGAGGGCAGTGTTTTTTCCTTCAAAACGAGCATGAAAAATATTAAGCTCATCCGGGAGAGAGGCAGCGGTGTTCACGGTGGAGTTTTTATTCCCTTTAAATTCTGTGATGATATTAATTCCCAGCCACATGCTTCTAGAGTTGGTGGTGTTAAACTGTCCTTCAGTCTTGTCCCTGTACTGGCGTTTGGCTGCTCTGATAGTTTTGCGGAGCACAGAACTGGCTTGTTTATGCTCCTCCACATTCCCGGAATTAAAAGTGGAGGTCCATGCATCAAGTGCCGTGTGAACATCGCTATTTATCCATGGCTTCTGGTTGGGGTAGATCCGTATTGTTTTGGTCAGAACAACATCCTCTACGCACTCTGATGAAGCATATTACTCTATCAGCGTAAATCTCGATGTCGTCATCAGAGGCAGACCGGAACATCTCCCAGTCTTGGTGATCAAAACAGTCTTGTAGCGTAGAATATGACTGGTCTGACCAGCACTGAATCATCTGAGGGTGGGTGCTTCCTGTTTCAGTTTCTGCCTGTAAGCGTGCAGAAACAGAATGGAAGAGTTGTCCGATTTGCCAAATGGTGGGCAGGGGAGGGATTTGTAGCATCTGATAAAGATCTTGTGTTATGCGATGCGAGGAGAAAAGGAAGGCTTTCTTGGAAGAACCACAGCATTTTCTTGTTCCCAGACTTTGTGAATTCGACAAGAGAGAAGCGTGATCGATTCAAGGAATGCAAGAAGCTTTTACACCAATGGAAGGTCACTTTTGCACTGATATTCCCGGCCAAATTGAGAATAGATGCTAAGGATGGCCGTAAAACATTTTGTGGAATATTTCTTGCAAAGACATTGGAGTGATTAAGTAATTTGTTTGCACTCATGTTGCAGCTGAGTGGACCGGCTCACTGAACATTCCTTTGACTGTTTAAAGAATCTGCACATTCTTTTTGTGCTGGTTCCCCCTAGCGGCTGGAGTTTATTTTGTAGAGTAACACACCTTCAGGACAGTTTTATGGTTGAACCTACACACTCTTTGTGCTTGTTCCTCCTATTGGCTGGAGTTTGTTTTGTGGACTATTTTTTGCTAAGTCAATGGAGTGAGTGGGTCATCTTGTTGTACTCACGTTGCAGCCGAGTGGACCAGCTCACTGAACATTCGCTTGACTGTTTGAGGATTCCGCGTGCTCTTTTTGTGCTGAGTAACACACCTTCAGGACAGTTTTATGGTTGAACCTACACACTTTTTGTGCTTATTCCGTCTATTGGCTAGAGTTTGTTTTATAGATTATCTTTTGCTGTGTAAATCTGTCTCACAAAATCTGTATAGAAACACCTGACTTGAGCAATCCGACAGCAAAGTTGTTGCAGGGGTTCTTGTAGGTGTACATGGACTGTTTGAGTTTGGAGGGATGGACATCAGTTGGCGCTGTCATGCACGGGGTTAATGCGACATTTTAGTCTCAGATCTGGCCCTGGTGTCTTTAGAGGTGTTGCCACATATGAAGAAAAGGAAATCATATAATTGGCGCTTTAATGTATCCCTTTTGCAGAATCCTGAATTCCAACAAATGCTAAAGGCTGAAATCAATGTCTATATGGAGACCATCTGGTCCTCAGTATCCTCTGTGGGCATGGCTTGGGAGGCACTTAAGGTGGTTCTTAGGGGCCGGATCGTACAGTATGCCGCATTCACCAAAATAACTTGTGGAATTTGAAGGGAATATTAAAATTAAATATTAAATAGGGAATATGCTGAGGCAGAGATGGCCTCAGAGAATTGACCCGATTGAAATACAGATATAATACTATTTTGTCGTGGAAGGTGGAGTTTTGGCTATTCAGGGCAAGACAGTCATACTTTGAGTTGGGGGACAAAGCTGGGAAGCTTCTGGCTAGATATATAAAACAGAGAGAGTCTTTTTCTACCATTCCCTCAGTGAAATCTGCTGGTGGTGAAATATTTACCTCGGCCACTGATATTAACAATGATCCAAACGAGTGTAAGAGTTACCGTCCAATTTCCCTGATCCAGCTAGAGGTAAAAATATTATCAAAAATTCTGGCTAACTGATTAAGTAAAGTTATGACATCTCTTACGGATAAGGTGAGGTTTATTCAAGGCTGCAGCTCTTCTGATAACATTAGGCATTTCATCAATATTATGTGGTCAGTGGCGTATGGTCAGACTCCGGCCGTGGCCATCTCACTTGACGCAGAAAAGGCATTTGATATGGTAGAATGGGATTATCTTTTTAAGGTTTTGGAAATATACGGATTCGGGAATACTTTTATTGGATGGATCAAGTTACTTTATATACACTTGGTAGTGATGGTACAAACAAATGGATTAATTTCAGATTATTTTACTGACCCTCTTAGATCTATGCCTTGCCTCCGCAGAATTATTAATTCCTTTTCTAAGTTCTCAGGATACAGAGTGAATTGGTCTAAATCTGAAGCTTTGGCTCTGACAGCGTACTGCCCGATAACGGCTTTTCAGCCGGGTGCCTTTCAGTGGCCCAAACAGGGCATTAAGTATTTGGCTATTTTATTCCCAGCAAATTTGTGTGATTTAGTTAATTTTGACCCTTTAATAAAAAGGTTTTCGAGCGATGTGGGCAGGTGGGCTTCATTACATTTATCTATGATTGGGAAGGTTAATGTTATTAAAATGAATTGTATTCCAAAATTCAACTACCTGCTGCAGTCTCTCCCTATAGATGTCCTCCACTCTTATTTAAGCAATTTGATAGCATAGCGAAGTCCTTCATTTGGAATGGGAAACGTCCCAGATTACATTTCAGTAAACTGTATAAGCCGATTGACAAAGGTGGGCTAGGTTTACCCAAGATTTTGTTTTATTATTATATGTTCGGTCTCAGAGATTTGGCTCATTTGTCGCTTCCACCAGAGAGAGCCCCTCCCTGGTTTTGTATTGAACATGAAGTTCTTGCCCCTATTTCGCCATTGCAAAGCCTTTCTATCAAATTAACCGGAGAAGTTAAATTACACCCCATTATCTCGCATTTGCACTCGGTATGGACAAAAGTGTCCAGAGTGTTTAATTCGGACATTTATTTAAATGTTGCCTCAAGCTTATAGCTGAACCCCAAATTATGTATTATTAAGTCCCCTTTCTGCTGGTCAGAGTGGATTGTGAGGGGGGTTACTATACTCGGTGACCTATATGAGAGCGGAGTGTTGAGATCCTTTGAAAATTTGGTTCAACATTTTGGGATTCCCAGATCTCAGTTCTTTAGATATTTACAGCTGCGCCACCTGCTCTGTACTATTTTTGGAAGTAGCATACACTCCCCTAGACCGGCAGATACTCTGGGAGTGGTGATTACTGCTTTTGGAAAAGGTCATGAGGCATCAGTGTATTACTCCCTGCTAATTCAGAGTCTGGGGGACAGAGCTTCAACTTCTCTCAAGGGATTATGGGAGAAAGATTTAAACTTGATTTTGGAGGAGGGAGTGTGGGCTAGGATTCTAAAAAACGTCAAGTCTACATCTAGAGATGCAAGGGTGCGCCTTGTGCAATTTAAGATTTTACATCGATTCTATTGGACCCCCTCTAGATTGTATAGTCTTGGTCTTAAAGACACACCCACCTGATGGGGACACAACCCATGTTTTTTGGTGGTGTGTTAAAATACAAGAGTTTTTATTGAGGGTTCAGAGTTTTATGTGTGACATATTGGGCACTCAAATTTCATTTTGCCCCAGACTCTGTATTTTAGGTGATGAGGAGGTCATTAATATAGGGGATAAATGCATAAAAAATTGGGTCCTAGCCAGTATTATGATTGGCAGACAGTTTATTCTTAGGGGATGGAAGTCGGCTGGAATGACCTCATATATATATATATATATATATATATATATATATATATATATATATATATATATATATATATATATATATATATATTTTCTTTTCTTTTTTTTTTTTGTTCTTTTTTTTTTGTGTGTGTATACTCAAGTGTGACCACAGGGATATTTGTTGAGGGTCAGGGTGGGGTTTGGGATTTGGAGGGAGAAAGGGAATAATGGGGGTTAAATGTTGATTCTGTGAATATATGTTTTGCTTTTCTGTGTCAATAGTGTGAATCAATAAAAAGTGTTAATCGGAAAAAAAATAATCCAACAAATAATAGAAGTTAAAAATGAAATTTTCTGAGATGGATGCTAATGTAGTCTCTCTCCTCCTGCAGATGAGATCTCTAAACACAAAGGTCCTCCAGTGTTTACGCAAGCAGAGAGATACAAGATGGTGCGAGCCATCAAGTGGGTGGATGAGATCGTGGAAGGAGCTCCATACGTCACCACGCTTGAGACTCTGGATAAATACTGCTGTGACTTCTGTGTTCATGGAGGTCAGAGTTTATCATGATAACCTGTGCAAAAACAATCATACTGAGACAACAATTCACAAGGTCCTTGATATCTTTTAAAGGGTCAATTTTAGGTATCAATCAATATATGTTGTAGCAATTAGCAGGCTATGTCCAAATATGCCCACTTCCCTAGTATATACAGTAGTATGCCAAAAACACTATGGCACATGAGTAGGATGTCCATATCCTCAGTATTCATGAAACATGTAACAGATACTAAAGTGTGCAGGCAGTGGACACTTTACTATCCCATAAGTTATAAGACATAAGTAACCATCGGATTTAAAACGCTAAATTGAAGGAAAAAAATGCCGGAAACCATGAGTCAGAAGGCTCCTTTGACTATAAGTGCTATACTGTATGTACCAAGAAAGTTGTTCCTTGTAGTGAAATGGTGCATGTTTAACAAAACCAGAGTAGATTATTTTTGCAGTTGTTGTTATTATGTTATATATTGGGGTTACGAGACAATGCCCACGTTCCTGGATGAAGTATGTCCGGATATGTATTTATACTGCTCACCAGCATACCTAAAGAATGTAATTTATTAATGGACAAGAAATAAGTTCAACATAAAATGTAGTACATACTCTAAAAGTATGTGAATTCAGATTTAATCTTTACTAGCATAAGAAGTTTTGTTAGGAGCCTCTTCTTGGTGACTAAGGCCTAGCTTTGCAAGAATTGTTTATTCTCAGCTACCTGTCCTGGTAAGTTGCTTTTAAGAAAGTTAGCATAGGCTTAGCCTTCCCTTGGCAGTGGGCATGATGCGTTGATTAATGGATACATGTATTTAGAGGGAATTCTGATTGCCGCTTTGGGATTACCACAGTAGTGAGAAGGGAAAAGCTGACGGCCGCATTAATCAGTGGCTGCGGCCGCATTCATCTTATATTGCTTTAGTGGCAGCGGCTGTTCACTGCATCAATGCGCAAAGACTCTTCAATTCTAAAATAATTGTACATTTTAAAACAAATATTAATGAAAGAAGTGTAATTCTTGGATTAAAACGTATTTATTAGATCATGGTAGCACTGAAAACGAGTTCAACCAAGTTTGTAATGTTCCTTTTTTCTTGAAATACATTCACGTTTAAATCAAAAGACTTAAGCGTCCCAATCAAACTCAAAATGAGTCAGCTCTGAGATGACACAATCCTTAAACTTATAAAGCAGACACACTCCAATGGATATTATCTTAAAGGGATAGTTCACCCAAAAATGAAAATTCTCTCATGATTTACTCACCCTCCTGGCATCCCAGATGTGATGATTTTCTTTCTTCTGCAGAAAACAAATTAAGATTTTTAGATAAATATCTCAGCTCTGTAGATCCAAACTATGCAAGTGAATGGTGACCAGAACTTTGAAGCTCCAAAATCCACTTAAAGGGAGCATAAAAGTAATCCATAAGACTCCAGCGGTTAATTTCATGTATTCTGACATGATACTATAGGTGTGGGTGAGAAACAGATCAATATTTAAGTCATTTTTTATCATAAATTCTCCTCCCTGCCCGGTAGGGGGCGATATACACCAAGAATGTGAATCACCAAAAACAGAAGGAGAAAGTGAAAGTGAAGAAAAAGGACTTAAATATTTATCCGTTTCTCACCCACATTTATCATATCACTTCAGAAGATATGGATTTGACCACCAGAGTTGTCAAGAGTACTTTTATTTTGCCCTTATGTGGAATGTTGAGCTTCAAAATTTTGGCACCCATTCACTTGTATTGTATGGACCTACAGAGCTGAAATATTCTTCAAAAAATCTTCGTTTTGTTGTTCAGCAGATATAAGAGAGTCATACACATCTGGGATGGCATGAGGGTGAATAAATGATGAGAGAATTTTCATTTTTGGGTGAACTAACCCATTAACTTCCAAAACATTTCAAGTTATCACTGTATGACATTGTTGGTTCGGACCGTTTATGATTATGTTGGTGCAAGCGCTTCAACCGTTTTAATAAAATTTTGCTGCTTTTGGAATGACTGCTTATTACTGTAATTCAAATTTGTTATTATGCTGTTAAAACTGAACAAATCATGCATTGCTCTAGTCTTGAGTCGCCAAAACAATTATCACTTTGAAAAATCTTTTGTATTCAATGTATGTCTGCAGATGGCAAGGATTTTCTTAATTTTTACTAACCTCTAAGGTGGTTGCATATAGCCTTATCCTCCACCTATGAAACTAAGTATGAGGTTAAAGAAAGCCTTTGCTAAGAACATGTGTATTAGAGAACATGTAAATGTATTTAATCTGATATGGACGTCAGTTTAAATGGGAAGGACTCCAATGTGTCATTTTAGTTACTACTCAGGAATAATTGGGTGATTACACTCCGTTTGGGGCTGAAATGTTGGGTTAAACATAAAACTCATACAATGAGAAGTTTACATGTGTACATTGCCAGAGGAAAATTGCATAGTGCAGCGGTTCTCAAACTGGGGTCCGCAAGATGGCACAAAACAATTCTAGAATGAGATTTTATATTAATTATACAATCATCTGGGATTGTCAGTGTTAAAATTATGGTGTGCATAAAAATGAGAAATATTAATTAAATAAAATCTGCTAACTGAATACATTTCATTACTATCCGGCACACTAAGCTGCAAGCTGTCACAGAACATCAGTAGATACATTGCCAGTTAAACACTGATAGAACATTTGATTGCTAAGATGCAGTGGCCTATTTGGTATTCTGAGGGCCACAAAAGAATGGACCATACACAAGGGGGGCCTAACAGTGAAAAAGTTTGAGAACCACTGGCTTAGTGGTTGCTCTTTCACAAGCATTCTGAAAATGGCACCGAAATCACATAATCGCAGATTTGTAAAAAAACAAAACCACACCATTGTTTGATAAAAGTTAAACTAAATGTAATCCATACAAACAGCTCTGTTAACGTGAGATTTGGAATTTTTTTTTTTTCCTGCTGAGCATTTCCATTGCTCCTATTCCACTCCATCACGAGCATAACATAAAAAGAAAGATGGATTTTGTGAAATAGGCCTATAATGAGACAGAAAATTACAGATGTTGAGAATGAACGTGAGTGGGGGAGGTAGCAAAGATTCCACTAGCAAAGATTTATTGTGGAAATTAAAAGACTTGTAGCACGAAAAATGACAAAGTTTTGTGTTCACATAGAGAAAACAAAATAGATGGGTTGTAGTACGTCTTTCTCCTCTTTTAGATTAGTAACCTATAGGTCATGCAAAATGTAGAAAATTAATGTAGGCTAATAATAATATATCGCACTTGCAAATTCCCTATGGAAAATGCACAGACATGACATAGATTTTATATAATTGTATCCAATTATAAATCCAGTATCTGCTGATTTGGATTAAAATGTCCCATAAATACTTACCAATATAAATTGTTCAAAAGTTGTTGTTTTTTTGTTTTTTATAAAATTGGAGTGGTGTGAATCTTAACTAAAGAAGTTTACAGATGTTTAAAGTAAATTTATTAAAAGTAAAATAGTAATTGAAATAAAGTTGTAAAGAAAATGCATAATAAATGTAAAGAAAACAAACGTGTTAAGAAAATACAAACATTTATTTATTTTCATTTTAAGCTCTGTATTTATTTAATTCAGGGAATAATGCTTTCATGCTGAAGTGTTACACTTTTCTCCAAGGATTTTCTGCTTTTTTATTTATTAAAACATTTTATATCAAATGAAAAGAAGAAAAAACATTGAAAGAGCTTGAGTAGAGTGATAAATGGGCACAAATGTTGCTATGGTGCAAACGCGGAGCAGGTTTCTTTCCAAGGAGCATACTCAGCGGGGTGCAAGAGAGGAGCGGACTTTCTCATCTGACAGTCACACTATGAATATACGACTGCGATGCTACATTTTTGGCACTGCCAGAACTTCGTCAGAGGCTAAAGATCATCGCAAAGGGATTTTGCCCTTCGACAAAATAAATCCTTTAGGATTCCCGAAATTTTTCGGAAAATGAGATGGTATAATTGAGGCTAGAATCGAACAGTGTGCAATTTACGTGATGTAACATCATGTACGTTTATGTGAAAATTAGAAAAGAGAGACACACTTCACTGAAATAAGCAGGTAAATGGCAATTAGCCTGAAAACATGAATCCTAAAATGGGTGGGGATTAGCGGCACATCATTGTCTCTAATTGGTCAGGTATTCTAAAGAACATGATATATTTAAACTCTTCACCATGTGTTTTTAATCCAGTGCAATGTAACACCCCGATTAAATGTTTTAGGAGCATAATAAATAAAAATATATTAACAATAATAAAAACAATCCATGATTTTTCCATGACTTTGAAGATTTTATTAATTTACATGACTCTTCCAGGCCTGGAAATCACAGTTTTAAAAATCCCTGATATTTCCAGTTTGTCATTTGACCGTGGGAACCCTGACAGTAAGATTATAGAGCTATAAAATATATATATATATAT
Organism: Myxocyprinus asiaticus; assembly: GCF_019703515.2. Lineage (NCBI taxonomy): Eukaryota > Metazoa > Chordata > Actinopteri > Cypriniformes > Catostomidae > Myxocyprinus > Myxocyprinus asiaticus. The sequence goes on along the minus strand of NC_059356.1, from coordinate 1,697,362 downwards.
AGATAGATAGATAGATAGCATAGCTCAGATCATTTGGTCTTGGAAGAATTTAGTTCATATTGCAATCTCTGACTTTAGATTTAAGTTTTTTTGAACTATAGTTCATTGTTGACATCTTCATAACCATCTAAAATCATAAAAAGTGCACACCTCCAAACAATTGTTTGAATCCAGGTGCACAACCAAAAAATATGTAGCAATAAAAACATGCATCAAAGTCGGCACACTGACGGTTCCCTCCCAAATCAATTGAGAGAGTTGACGTTTCAAGCTACATGCTCTTCATCAGACATCTTCATCTGATGAAGAGCATGTAGCTTGAAATGTCACATTCATTTATCTCTTGGTGAGCTCGTTAAATTGATTTGGGAGCAACATTGGGCCGACTTTGATGCGTGTTTTTATCTTCATAACCATACCTTTGGTCTGATCTACTCAGATGACATCACACTCACTGTGGATGGAAAAGACACATATGAGGAAGTGAAAGAGTCGGGTAGGTACAGGTAAGCCCAAAACACACCAGCCTTTCATGATGCTAATATTGTTCATTTGTTTAATTTGGTTCTCACTCAAAGTGGATATGTTCACAGAGAGTGTAAGAGAACGCAGGGTGTGTCCACCACAGACCTAGTCGGCCGCATGCTGCTCATGACTAAAGCTCATCACAGCAACATGGTAAGACACTGCCGTCGAAACATACTGTACACAACGCAAATGCTTCCAGATACTAATTGTTGCATTCTGAAATGTGTCCGACTGTAAATCATAAACGCAAATACGCACAGTGGTGGACATTATTATAAACTGTCTTCTTCTATGGTCAGTTTTCTGTTCAGGTCATCTGTCATTGCAGAGCAACAGTTTGAAGATCTTGCTGAGCGAGTTAAAGTTAGTTAAACTGTCGACATGTTTTTGGCTAGCTACCTCCACTTTAATCGCATAGACAGTCAGTTCTGTGTGTGTGTACTTGTTTCGAGTATGTTTCTGACCTAATTCTCATGATAAGCTTTATTTATTTACTCACTCAGTGTCAAATTGGACATTGATTACTTTATCTTCCTTCCTCAGGACAGTTCAGACTATCAGCAACACACAGACAACTTTGGAAGAGTGAGTAATATTTTCCCTCTGCTGTTCTTATCTGTAGCAGGGCAGTTGACATGACATTGTCTTTACAGAAACGGACAATCTTTTTCTCTCTTAATTATCATTTGGGTGGACAGCAAAAAGAACATTTACTTAACTAATAAAATTGTGTTTGAATTTATTCAGCTATTTTAAGTCAAATGTGTTGTCCTGCAGTATGACTGAACTTTGAAATACAGAAACATTATAATGAACAATGTGGATAGAAATACTGTTTAAATATGTTGACATTATGTAATTGGGGTCTATTTTCAAAGATGACTGGTCATACATGATGTATAACAATGTAAAAAGTCTACTCTATTTTGTAAATGTACAGTATTTATAAATGGGCCTTCTCTTGTGGATCTTTGAAAATGTTGCTAATCAGGACCTCAACAAAAAGTAAAAAGACATTTTCAAGGTTTTAACTTTGGAAGAGGGCGAGTTTTACCTCCAATTACATTTGAAATGTTCATTTATTGAATCCTGAAGTGCGATACCTCCATGTAACAAGTGATTTTCAGCATTAATATGCATAAAATAAGTAAAATCTGCACTTATTTGTGTGGCTGCAGCTTATGGGAGTGTATCTGTTGGAAACAATGTGTCAAAATAGTGCAAGATCTTGAACTGTCCTGATCTTGAACTCCATCTATAACTACTTTAAATAGTAGCTTTAAAATTTTAATTGTGTAAACAGTTTCTATGGCTATATATTAATTGAGATATTCCATGGAATATTTGTCACAATAAAACATTCAAGGGTCAGTGACGACACATTTTTTTTTTGTTTTTTTTTTTTTTGACAGAAAGTCTTAAATATAAACTTAAAATACATTAAAACTAAAATTAAGACTAGACAATCACCTCTACTATTATTAACATGTTTTCTAGGGTTTAAAGTAAAAAAATATCATGTGGTGTAACCATCCAGAGACAGTAAAATAAAAAACTACTGTAAATATACTGTAAAATCTCTTTAAAAGCTACTGTAAATTGAAAAAATAAATTTTGGCTGGAATAGTGCAGAATAATATTTAGTTTTTAAAATATGAATTAATATTTGAAAAACTTTTGTTCACCAAAAGTCTTGTGGTGTAACCAACATGTAGGTAGCCATTTTGTTATGTGACAAAAAAAGCAAGAAAAAAAAAAAGCATAAAACAGAGCGGACCCCTTAAAATCTGTTTTTATGTTTAAAAAAAATATCAGTTATTTTTAATTTTTTTTTATGAAAAGGCACATTTTGTTCAGGTCAAATGGAGCAACACCGATAAAACGTCTTGTTACTCGTGACTCAAAAATTCATGATATTTGTAAAAAAATATTTTTTAATTAGAAAATTATGTTTAAAAACATTTGTTTTAAATTAATGATTACGTCGCATACATTTTCATGTATTTAAGGTGCATGGAAAGTATTTTAATACCCTTTACTTGATAGTTACACCACATTACATTTAATATATATTTATATAATGTGTGTGTGTGTGTATACATAGAAACGTCCCTTTTTCAGGACACTGTATTTTAAAGATAATTTTGTAAAAATCCAAATAACTTTACAGATCTTTATTGTAAAGGGTTTAAACGATGTTTACCATGCTTGTTCAATGAACCATAAACAATTAATGAACATGCACCTGTGGAACGGTCGTTAAGACACTAACAGCTTACAGACGGTAGGCAATTAAGGTCACAGTTATAAGAACTTAGGACACTAAAGAGACCTTTCTACTGATTCTGAAAAACACCAAAAGAAAGATGTCACCAGCGGGACAGGTACAGGATGTCAACAACAACTGCCCGAGTTACACCAGGAACGCACAATCCCTCCAACAGTGCTCAGACTGTCTGCAATAGGCTGAGAGAGGCTGGACTTAGGGCTTGTAGGCTTGTTGTAAGGCAGGTCCTTACCAGACATCACCGGCAACAACTCACCTATGAGCACAAGTCGCTGACGAGTCGCAGTTTTGTCTCACCAGGGGTGATGGTCGGACTTGCATTTATTGTCAAAGGAATGTGCGTTACACCGAGGCCTGTACTCTGGTGCGGGATCGATTTGGAGGTGGAGGGTCTGTCATGGTCTGGGGCGGAGTGTCACAGCATCATCAGACTGAGCTTGTTGTCATTACAGGCAATCCCATCACTGTGCGGGAAGGGATGTGAGGGAAGACATCCTCCTCCCTCATGTGGTACCCTTCCTGCAGGCTCATCCTGATATGACCCTCCAGCATGACAATGCCACCAGCCATACTGCTCGTTCTGTGCGTGATTTCCTGCAAGACAGGAATGTCAGTGTTCTGCTATGGCCAGCGAAGAGTCCGGATCTCAATTCCATTGAGCACATCTGGGATCTGTTGGATCGGAGGGTGAGGGCTAGGGCCATTCCCCCCAGAAATGTCCGGGAACTTGCAAGTACCTTGGTGGAAGAGTGGAGTAACATCTCACAGCAAGAACTGGCAAATCTGGTGCAGTCCATGAGGAGGAGATGCACTGCAGTACTTAATGCAGATACTGACTGTTACTTTTGATTTTGACCCCCACTTTGTTCAGGGACACATTATTCCATTTCTGTTAGTCACATGTCTGTGAAACTTGTTCAGTTCATGTTTTAGTTGTTGAATCTTTTTTATGTTCATACAAATATTTACACATGTTAAGTTTGCTGAAAATAAAAGCAGCTGAAAGGGAGAGGACGTTTCTTTTTTTGCTGAGTTACATATTTTAATTATTATTTTTGTAGAAAATGCTATAAATGTTTTTCAAAAATGTATTTAACCAACATGGACACAAAGATTACTATGAAGTTGTTTTGTGTTTTAAACTAGATTCTCATTTGTATCACCTCAGACAACCATACAACTAGTGAAATGAATTAGTTGTGAAATACACCTAAAACATACACTTTGACAAATTCAAACATATACTATATATATTTTCTGACCTAAACACAAACTAACACACTACTTTAAATGAATGAAAAGTTTCTTATGGATCAGAAAATTGCAATGTCATCCTCAGATTTCTCTATTTAGGGTCCCCACTTGTTTTTCTGCTTTGCTCTCTTGTCCTCCTGCGGCTAGTGCTGCCCTCACACGAACCTGCCAAGTTGGCACATGAAAAGCTTTATTGTGGTCCCAGTCCATAATCAAAGCCATGAATGGTACCACTGTGCCTGAGTTTAACATTGACTAAGCACTTCCCACTCAACGCCTCCAGATGAAGAAAGAACAGTGCTGTGATGCCCTCAGTTACACAAGAAAGTTTTGTGTACACTTGACAGTAGTAGAATAATTATTGCCATGCTGTTTGGCTCCCTCAATGGGTTGCCAGTGTAACATCAACATAAAACTGCATTTACAACCCATATTACTTCCATAATTTGAAGCATTTCTGTGTGAAACAGGACATTGGACAAGAAAAACAATTTGTGTAGGATTTGTAGATAGACTCGATGGTGAAAAGTGGTCTCTGTATGACAGCTGATTGAATGATAAGAGTTGCTGATGGTATCAGCCGAAAAGGTGGAACAAATTGTGACATTTTGATGAAAGATCACGAAGACTAATGTTCACTTATGAATCATTCACAATAAGACCAGGAACATGTACTAAGAAAATAAATAGCATCAATTTTGATATCATGTTGCCTTTTAATTTATTGCTGTGACGTTTATCATTTCTGTACTGCTACACAGGGTCCAAAGGGCCACAGTCCCTGGACAGGAGTGTCACAATTCCTGCAGACGTCCCAAAAAATCATCCAGTTTGCCTCAGGGCAGGAGCCACAGCCTGGAGACACCATCATCTATGTGGCTGGAGCTTTTGACCTATTCCGTATCCTTTCATGCTTAAGATTTCACAGGAATAGTTCACCCAAAACATGAAAATTCTGTCATCATTTACTTACAATCTTTTCCATAATAAGGACAGGGGCTGACATAAAAGCACCATAAAAGTAGTGCATTTCAAAAATTATTCAAAAAGGTGAAGTAGTTCTGAGAAAAGCTCTAGCAACATTTTTTTATTTTTTATTTTTTGCAAATGCCACTTGCTTTGATATTATGTTATCGAATGCAATGATATACAGACATTTTTAAGTTTGACTTGAGTGTCCAAAATACTTTTGGGCTGAATGTGGAAAAAAATATATATATATGTTATAATGTTATTTCTATTTTTCTTTTTTCTTTCTTTTTTATATTGAGTTAAATGTTTGTTATTGAAAAGGTGATGAATTCAAGGAAGTCCATAAGGGTTTCTAACCTTTCCTGCATATCTCTTATCTATTTTGTATTCTTGCTTTGTTCTTTAATAATTAAGATGCTTTAAAAAAAAAATCAAATAACCACTTGCTTGATCTTCACAAAATAGGTGTTGTTCGAAAATTGTCGTTGATACAACCAATTCTTAGATAATGCTTTTTAATGTTTAATTTGTTTTCATAATTTGCAAATTTGTATTAGTTTAGAATCTTTAAAGTAATTTAATTTTTTTCATTAAAAAAAGATAGCAGTATGTTATATATCATTGGAAAGCATATTTGTTTAAAATCATCTGACCAAACTACAGAAAGTATTTGTGTGTGAAATCCACACAAATTCACAAGTATATAATAAAAAAATGTTGCATTTTGTCATGTTTTTCACGTATTCATGAAATCTAAAAATAATATGCAGAATGGCACATTGTAACTTGCAGTAGGTGATCCCGATTCAAACGAGCCCAAATACAACAGGATTTGATGTGTAGATCTTGAACGATTCCTCAAGAATCACACGCAAAGGTGGCTAGTAGCATAACATGTCTGGTCATGTGACTCAACGATCGATTGCGTCATAGATGCATTAGATCGTAATCATTGAATATCTAGCATGTTCTGATCCATATTTGATAAAAAAAGGCAGTACAAACAAGCTTGAAAGGAGCTTAAGAATTATTGACATGTTTGCATTCATAAGAATCAGAATCAGAATCAGCTTTATTGCCAAGTATTCTTACACATACAAGGAATTTGTCTTGGTGACAGGAGCTTCCAGTGTACAACAATACAAAACAATACAAAAACAGCAGCAAGACATAGATAATAATAAAAAATAAAAAATAATTATACACATACGTACATACACACACATACCTACAAACATACATACATATGGGTAGTGCAAATCTAATACAATCTGTTATATACAGTGCAAATGTTTGTTTTGTTTTTTTGTTTTTTTTTCAGAGGAATGAAATGGCAGAAGAGGTTGGATGTGTTGGATAATATAAAAAAGACTAAACTGTGTATTGCACATAATTATTGCTCAATGGGGCAATTTAACTGTTCATGTGCCTGATGGTTCTGGTGCTCAGAGCTCTGAAGCATTGGCCAGAAGGCAACAGTTCAAAAAGGTAGTGGGCAGGGTGAGTGGGGTCCAGAGTGATTTTTACAGCCTTTTTCCTCATTCTGGAAGTGTATAGTTCTTGAAGGGAGGGCAGGGGGCAACCAATAATCTTCTCAGCAGTCCAAACTGTCCTTTGTAGTCTTCTGATGTCTGATTTCGTAGCTGAACCAAACCAGACAGTTATAGAAGTGCAGAGGACAGACTCAGTGACTGCTGAGTAGAACTGTATCAGCAGTGCCTGTGGCAGGTTGAATTTCCTCAACTGGCGAAGGAAGTACAACCTCCAATAAGCAGTTTTAACATTTAAAAAACACCTGAATTACTTGCTTGGAGAGGTTTTTGGAAAATTGGATCAAAAAAGGCCACCAGAGTTCCAAATGCTGTAACTTTGATTCCTTTGTTAAGTGCACAACATTTTACCCAGGTACAGTTGACTTGTTGGTGAACAACACAAAAGTTGTTCTTTGAATCCAGATTATTTGCACCCTAAGAAACACTGCCTGGCCAAAAAAGAAGTTGCCCTTTGGATTTAAGGCAGTGTTATGATCTGGGGTTGCTTCAACTGGTCAGGTACTAAGTGACCAGGTCATCCCATCAATGGATTTTTTTCTTCCCTGATGGCACGGGCATATTCCAGGATGACAATATCAAGATTCATCTGGCTCAAATTGTGAAAGAGTGGTTCAGGGAGCATGAGTCCTGACCTTAACCCCATTGAAAGTCTTTGGAATATGCTGGATAAGACTTTACGGAGTGGTTTGACTCTCTCGTCATCAATACAGATCTCGGCCAAAAATTAATGCAACTCTGGACGGAAATAAATGTTGTGACGTTGCATAAGGTTGTCAAAACAATGCCACAACGAATGTGCGCTGTAATCAAAACTAAAGGCGGTCCAACAAAATATTAAGGTATGCAACTTTTTTTTTGACCAGGCAGTGTATATTGTCATAAACCAAAAAATAACAAGCTTTATACATAATTAATAATAACAATTAGCTTTTACATAATTGTATTGCAGTGTCTCAAACTGAAAGTCTCAAAATTTGTCCAAATAATTTATTTATTTATTTATTTATTTTTCACATTTCAAAAGGTTTTCTATAAAATCCATCCAACTGACCCACTTTATTTTTTTCTTAGAGTAATAAGCAATTATTTTCTGAATACAGTTTAGGTGGGAAATCTTTCAAACATGCCTTCAGGATGTAAGGGGATAAAGGGCAATACTTCCTTGGTCAACCAGCTTGACCAGAAAGCCATGCTTGTTTTACTGGTGAAAAGCATATTCCACCATCTAGACCAGCATAAAATGAGCACTGACAAACATAATCCAGCCTGGACCAACTTGAAAAATCTTGCTGGTTTAAACTGGTCTTTTCAGCAGGGCACTTTATGGATAAATTCATGGCAATCAGTTCCATTCTGTTGTCCATATTAAATGTAAGAACTAGAGGCTGACCGATATATTGGTTTAGCTGATTAATCAGTGCTGTTATTTGCCATAATTTGTTTCCCTTGACATTTCAAAATAAGTCCCTGTGTATTTCGATCTTGTTCATTGTTAAAAGTACCAAGTTATTCCACAAGTCTCAAATTTTTTCTGGTTATAACTGGGTATTTGGTTGCACAGTGAACTGCATCTGGGATTTCATTCGGTTTAAAGCCTCTTGTAGCTTTTATGACTGTGCATTCATGGTAAAGAAAGACTGTGATCATTTTCTTAGAAAGTAAACAATCAATAAATTGATTTTTAAAACTATCGGCCGATTAATCGTTTATCTGCTTTTCCCATTCACCTCAGTATCGGCGAAAGCCAATTTCAGACATCGTCTAATATGAATGCATCATTTGTGTACACTCTCATGACACTGTTAATGTTGTCCTCCTTGACCAGACATACATCAGACATTGGTCATGTGGATTTCCTGGAGGCAGTGTCCAAACTTTCTGACAAGCCATATGTTATAGTTGGGTTACACTTCGATCAGGTAAGCTGGAAACTGAATGCTGGACTCTCTGAAATATATTTAAAATGTAATTTTCTTGATTGGGCATACTGCTTATTGTTACAGAATAGAAAGAAGAGATCTGTATTGTTTGATTCTGTTATCACTGTAGGAGGTGAATCGTTACAAAGGGAAAAACTATCCTATCATGAACATCCATGAGAGAACACTGAGTGTGCTGGCCTGCCGAGTGAGTACTCCATTTCTCTTTTGTTCTTGTTCACATGGCTAGCAATTTTATTACTGAATTTGTCAGCTCACTGTTCTGTTGATTGATTGTAGGTGTTCCTATACTGAACGCTTTAATGTTAATGGTGGGCTGCACAACTGACTATAGGTTTTGAAAATCTGATAATAAACGATGTGTTGCCAGGGAAAATAAGATTTCATTTTATTTTGAAAAGGAATCAGTTTTCTTGCTGCTTAAACAATCTGCAGGGGAAAGCTTTGCATATAAATTGCTGCAAATTTATATCATGAACATGATGAACAATTATTTACGCATGTATCAAACTCACTCAAAATGCAGACAATTTCAGTTTTTCACATCACTTTTTCTTTAACACTTGTGTTGTGTCCTTTTTGTGCTAACACATTTTGTGTTGCTGGTCAAAAAATGACCAGCTCACTAAGATTGTTTATAAACCTCATATTGCATATATTAGCACAAGATTTTGCATTAGATCTTTTTATCAACTTTTTAGTAATTATGACCTTTTTTTATAGATAGGATTAATTGAACTGAGCTCAAACCGGGCCAGTGGAAGGCAATCCCTGAGGGGAAATTTTTTTTTTTTTTTTTTTAATATATATATATATACACACACACACACACACACACACACACACACACACATACACACAGGTGCTGGTCATATAATTAGAATATCATCAAAAAGTTGATTTCACTAATTCCATTCAAAAAGTGAAACTTGTATATTATATTCATTCATTACACACAGACTGATATATTTCAAATGTTTATTTCTTTTAATTTTGATGATAACTGACAACTAAGGAAAATCCCAAATTCAGTATCTCAGAAAATTAGAATATTACTTAAGACCAATACAAAGAAAGGATTTTTAGAAATCTTGGCCAACTGAAAAGTATGAACATGAAAAGTATGAGCATGTACAGCACTCAATACTTAGTTGGGGCTTCTTTTGCCTGAATTACTGCAGCAATGCGGCGTGGCATGGAGTCGATCAGTCTGTGGCACTGCTCAGGTGTTATGAGAGCCCAGGTTGCTCTGATAGTGGCCTTCAGCTCTTCTGCATTGTTGGGTCTGGCATATCGCATCTTCCTCTTCACAATACCCCATAGATTTTGTATGGGGTTAAGGTCAGGCGAGTTTGCTGGCCAATTAAGAACAGGGATACCATGGTCCTTAAACCAGATACTGGTTGCTTTGGCACTGTGTGCAGGTGCCAAGTCCTGTTGGAAAATGAAATCTGCATCTCCATAAAGTTGGTCAGCAGCAGGAAGCATGAAGTGCTCTAAAACTTCCTGGTATACGGCTGCGTTGACCTTGGACCTCAGAAAACACAGTGGACCAACACCAGCAGATGACATGGCACCCCAAACCATCACTGACTGTGGAAACTTTACACTGGACCTCAAGCAACGTGGATTGTGTGCCTCTCCTCTCTTCCTCCAGACTTTCCAAAGGAAATGCAAAGTTTACTTTCATCAGAGAACATAACTTTGGACCACTCAGCAGCAGTCCAGTCCTTTTTGTCTTTAGCCCAGGCGAGATGCTTCAGACGCTGTCTGTTGTTCAAGAGTGGCTTGACACAAGGAATGCGACAGCTGAAACCCACGTCTTGCATACGTCTGTGCGTAGTGGTTCTCCCCCACATTTTTGAATGGGTTTTGTTTCACAGTCCTCTCCAGGGTGCGGTTATCCCTATTGCTTGTACACTTTTTCTACCACATCTTTTCCTTCCCTTCGCCTCTCTATTAATGTGCTTGGACACAGAGCTCTGTGAACAGCCAGCCTCTTTTGCAATGACCTTTTGTGTCTTGCCCTCCTTGTGCAACGTGTCAATGGTCGTCTTTTGGACAACTGTCAAGTCAGCAGTCTTCCCCATGATTATGTAGCGTATAGAACTAGACTGAGAGACCATTTAAAGGCCTTTGCAGGTGTTTTGAGTTAATTAGCTGATTAGAGTGTGGCACCAGGTGTCTTCAATATTGAACAAAGTTAAGGAATTTTATTCCAGTTGAATTAGGTAAAAAAAAAAAAAGTCAGGGTCAAAATGACCGGAACACAACATAAGGAACTGTTAGACAAAACATATAGAACTGTTTTTGTCTCAACTGTTTCTGTCTCAACACTTTATATTATATGAATGTATAAACAATGGAATTTGAACTTAAAAGCTGATTTCACTTTCAGTATGTTTCTGAGGTTGTGATCGGGGCACCATACGCGGTCACTAAAGACTTACTGGACCATTTCAAGGTATTTTATATTGATTTACATTCCTGATACTTTTGGCAGAACTGTTGATAGATGATATTTTTCTGTCCAACATAGTGAGTAACACACTTACTGTCTCCATGGTGCAGGTGGATCTGGTGTGCCATGGAAAAACAGAAGTGTTTCCAGACAGAGATGGATCAGACCCTTATGCCGTAAGTACATTTCACCACCTCTGTAAGTGCAGCACATTACACTTTTCAGGACTCAACAATAAGGACTGTTCTGCTCCCGGTTGGGCTAGTAGTTCAGAGTTTTACTTCCTACAGTCCCAAACTCACACTATTGGTTGAGCTAATATTGCTCACAGAGGAATATTGGAACCGCCATTCAGTCACAGGCTATGTTCACACAGTGTTTGGAAAACAGTATTTACTAACAGGTGTAACTCAAATTTTACAGTAGTGGATCAAATACTATCTGTATGAACAAATAACCAAGTCAATCCCTTATTCTATTCTTGTCATAGTCATGAATAATGCCTGTAACCATAGTGACATGTGACATTTCCTGAAGGGAATCAAAGAAGGCGACCTTCCTAACAGCGGAACAACTTCCCTGGTAAAAGACCTGCATTGCTGGTTACCAGCTTATGTTGTGTTTTGGGTGCTGGTCCCCCAGCATGGGATGCACCCCTTTGAAACTAACTTAACCAGCTTCATAAGAAAGACCATGCTAGTCAACCAGCTTCAGCAGCTAGGTTTTGCTGGTGAAAAGCATGCCTATGTTGGTCCACCAGCTAGACCAGCACCAAACCAGCCTAGAGTCTTTTTAGCAGGGTTATCACAATTATCACAACATTATTTAACAAACTAAATCAAGACCAATCTTAATCAACCAACAGCAGATCTGAATGCTTTTTTATTTTAACTAAAAAAATTAAAGAATAGCTCACAGCATTTGTGTCACACCCAGAACACAAAACTGAATCTGCCATTTTAGTCAGAGTAAAATAAATGAATATGACATGATGGAATATTGACTAAATTTAAAGGACATTTTTTATCATAAAAAAATTAACACTTGCGCACATAGGCGTAGATTTAAGTAGGGATGGTAGGGACATGTCCCGACCAACTTTCAGAAAATTGGAAATGTCCCTACCACCATTGGGGCAATTTTACCACATAAATAATACTTAAACTTTTGATTTTACTTTCATTGTAATGACTATTAAAGTTTTTCAGTATCATTATTCATGTGTAAATTATACTATTCAGACTTCTTCTGAAGCAGTGTATAAACGGTGTTGTCACATGGCACCTGTTACTTTTCTCAGCGCTGTTCAGAATGCAACAATCACAGTCGTTTGTGATTACTGCAGAAATATTTTTCAAAAATCATTTCCTGGAGATTAGATGGGCGGATTTCCATTTGTATCTTATGTCCAATCCTTGAAGTGAATTTATTTAAGAAAACTTACGTTTTATGTACATCGCATTATAAAACAAGTTTGATGCATATCACATTTTTCCTCCATATCGTGCAGTCCTAGTGGTAATTTCTAAACCAGTTTATTCCTCAGAATAATAGAAAAAATATTTAATATGGTGGGGCAGAGAAATAGGAAATGAGACTTGTTATATAAGGAAATAAATGTTATTTTGGCTAGATTACAGGCTGATTTTTCTTGAATTTTTTCAGTACCTACATTTTGAATATTATCCTCCTCGCAAAATGTCCCTACCAACTACCAACTACCAAACCTACACCCTTGCTTGCACAAACTGAATTGTCAGCATAACTGCAGCACTTGCCTCGGGCCATCCTAACCGTCGAGTCCTGCTTTTGTTTGATGATTTGATCATGTTCATGTTTTCTAATCGCAGGTGCCCAGGAGAATGGGGATATTGCGGACAGTGGACAGCGGAAACATTCTCACCACTGACGACATTGTACAGAGGATCATCAAAAACAGGTGTTACAATTTACTCTGATTAAATGTGTTTGAATGTTTGATTGGGTGTCCTAGAAAGTAAATTGAAATGGACATATCTAGCATCACTGAGGGCTTTTACATGCACAATCTTACACGATTATGCTTAATAAGCCGACAATATGTGTGGGCATGTAAATGCAATAAAAAGCATTCCTTTATCGTTGTAAGCAGTGCCGTAGCCAGTGTTGGGTCTTAGTGGGCCTGGACCCACCCAAATTAGACCCAGGCCCACCCAGAATATTGGAGAATATTCTTTGACTTTAAATATATATTTATAAAATGGTAAAAAAAAGAAAAAAAAGCATAAATTCTGATTTCTGAAAATGTGAAAGAGCTGATTGAATGCTGCTTCTCTGTTAAGGAAAATTAAAACAAATTAAAAAAAATTGGGGTGAAAACTTAGCCCATCCATTTTTATTGAGGTCCACCCAAAAGTCATTTTCTGGCTATGCCCTTGGTTGTAAGGTCATAAACGTTGTAAGAATAAACCGATCGACATGGGTAGATTTTTGCCCATTACGCCAATTTTGCTTGGCAGGTAAATACCTTAACCAATGTTCTTACCGGCTTATCCAATGTACATGTTGAGCGCATGCCTCTTTACGGTTTGACGTCAAAAACAGAGAATAACATGATTATTTCAAATGTCATGTAAACTTGGATTTCTTGCTTTGTCAGATTTGTTAAATAAGCTGATTTTAGAGAGTAATCAGTGTATTGGTGTGCATGTAAACGTTCTCATTGTCTATGATATCAAGGAGCGCTTTTACATGCAAATTCTTAATAAACGTATGGAATAAAATTATACAAGAATTATGCTCAATAAACCGACGACGTGTGTGATCATGTAAACACATTAAATGCCTTTCCTTTTTTGGTGCAAGGTCATAAAAGGCTTACAAAAAAACGATTGACATGGGTAGATTTTTGACCATTACCCCGATTTTGTGTTGCATGTAAACACCTTAACCGATGTTCTTACCGGCTTATCCAATGTACACACTTGTTTTGCGCACGCCTCATCACGGTTTGACGTCAAAAGCAGAGAATAACTAGATTATTTAAAATCTCATGTAAACACTGTTTCTTGCTTTGTCTGATTTTTTAAAATGAGCTGATGAAGGGAGTTATCAGTGTATTGGTGTCCTTGTAAATGGGCGCAATGTGATTTTAGCATTATTCCTTCCTGTGTCTGCCAGGTTGCTCTTTGAGGCGAGGAACCTGAACAAAGAGGCTAAAGAGATGGCTGTGATCCAGGCCATGAAGAGACGAGAAGAGGAGAAGGCAAAAGAGAGAGCATAGACTGTGCTGTAGAAAAGAATACATCATCAGAGACTGATAAAACCCAATACATGTCCACATACTGGATTCACATACTGTTTGTCAGAATCACCAGCAACCAGGAGATTTTTATTGCTGTTGAAAATGAATTAGCATGTGTTTTGGGAGATGTGTGTCCATTTAAATGGCATCTGATTTCAAAAACCTCTTAAATTATCCACAATCACCATCTAACGGAAAAGAAGAAGAGCGGAGAAGTGCTTCTCAATGGTACTTCCATGGACTCTTGATACAACTTGTACCTCTTCATCAGTACCTTCTCAAAGTTGAGGACCATTCCCACCAGATCTGTCCACTGCAGGTTTTGAAGGGAGTTGGTTTATGTGGTAGACTTTGCTGTGTACAGAATGTTGTTACATACCGTGACGACATAGGTGACCAACTATATCTTTACCACCACATGTTAATCACTCCTGAGAAACCAACACTCCTCAAGATCTCAATCAACTGGAAGAGTGTTACAGTCTTTTCCCCCATACGGTATATTCATTATAACTAGTGGTGTTTGCTAAGGCAAGCATTACTATATTTATTGTTCATACATTGGGTTAGTGATTTGAACAAACCCCTAACCACTGTAGTATGAAAGGAAACTTCTGGGATCAAAACAAGTTCAGCTCAATCGACAGAGTATATGGCATAATGTAAAAAAAAAGAGCAAAAATCTGGGTTCCAGTAAACTTCAATGCATAACTCATCCCGCACCATTTGTGATAAAGAAATGAAGGATACCTTGAATTGTTGGTGAGAGGTTTGCTATTTTTTATAAGCAATAAAACTTATGATTTCTACCTGACGAACAATAAAATAGGCAAAAACTCAATAGACAATGCCCTGGCAAACATTCACAGTGAACAACCGTAGCATCAGGCCAGCCAGTTTTGGATGTTAAATTGTAAAAATATAATGTTAATATTAATCAGTTATAATCTGCTACTTCTAATATTAAATATTTTTCTCAATTTAAAGCACTCCATCAAAGTGAACTTTGTTCTTTGAGAAAGGATATTGATTACAATGTACAATGTAATTGGTCACACATATTAAGGAACATGTTCAGGATGGCTGTTTTGTTAGATAGATTTGATTTCCCTCTGTCACTTTCCTGTGATTAACTTAAGATCTTTAATGTCTTTATTTAAATGGATCTAAATGAATAATGCTAGCCCTCAGAGGTAAAGTGCTGATGCAGTTTTAGTTGTTCATTGTTTTATATTGTATTTAGACTGAAGAAACTGAAGTGTTTTTAATCTGAGACATGTTATACACATGGATTTCCCTAATGGTCATACAGTAGCATACCAGTCTGCACATATGGTATGCTTCTGTGTTTACTTACCATATATGTTGTGTGTGTAAGCCATCCTTGGAACATGTTTTTAAATGTCTAAATATTTCTTGAGACATTATGATCACATCTTAGTTGTCCTAAAACAGAAAGATTGTAATGAATTCCTCTGGATATGCTACCAATTATAGCCACAAGAGGTCCGTCTCTTGGCTATGAAAATCTGAGGTTGGAATGTTTCAATATGTATTAACCAATGATGTTAGCTACAGTGGACTGAAAGCAACCAGCTAACTCTGTTTAGATGTGGTTGGCAGTCATAGATCAGTTCTTGGCTATCATATCAAATGTGTTATAATGAATTACTGGGTAATATTTGAAAGAAGAATTTTCATTGAACTAATATAACTGTCAGTGTAAAATCTCTAATGGTTTCAGGTTACAGTGCTGTTAGTGAGCTTTGAGCTAATGTTTATGAAATTGTATTTAATTTATTTTAACATTTCATTTTTTTTTTTTTTTTTTTTTTTTTTTAATTGATAATGAATTTCCTTGTTTGGGGGCTACATTCACTTTTTGTAAGCTAACAGAACTGAAAGTTTCTTCATTATGTGAACCACTATAGCATGATGCTGGCTGGTTATGGATTATTATAAAATGAAAAGTTTGGGGGCAGAAAATAGCACATAAATCCATATGATCCATTGGTAATTCTCCCTGTAGACTACTGTAATTATCAGAAAGATGAATGTGCTTTCAAGGGCACACTTGTCTGTAAATGTATTTTGTGTATGTCCTTGTAAATGAAATACTGTAAATTACAAATCACTTTAATAATTGTTCAAATATAATCCTCAATAGCTACATCACATTTTGTGTCATTTTATTTTCTTAAATTCATGTTTTATAGTAACCATTTAAAAGTGCAGGTTAATTGAAGATTTTCTGTACACAACATATCATTGTCTATTTTATTTCTAATAGGATTGCAGTCATAACATGTCTGAATCTACACATACACACACACACACACACACACAGACCAGATTAATATATCTAAATATATTTGAGATCACATGTGTCTGAATAAATATTTAACTACATATATTAATATTGGACTATTTACATCTGACAAATGTCAGATAGTAAGCAAATTCCACTCTTGTTTATTTTTCAAGCAATGCAGTTTGCACACCAGTTTATTATAAGGTCTTGGCAGCGCTAATTACAGAGCACATTTAAATAAAAAAGTCATGAGCCTAATTAAACCCCCCTGACGTCACGCCTCGGCTTTTAGGACACGTGTGTTGCGCGAGTGTTCACGCAAATAATTCAAATATCAAGCGTGTGCGTCTTAAAAAAAGATTTCACTTGTTTTATTGTTTGTAGTTTTAGACATGTTTAGGTGTTTGGATCTTGCAACATCCCTGCAGGTAAGTATATACTTAAAACAGAAATGCTGACAGTTGTGGTTCAAATGTTGTCCATACGCTGACAGTTAATGTTTGCTGTGGTGAAGACATGTCTCGCGGCTGTGCAGAAGCGTGTGAATCCGCGCGACGAACAGAAACGAGCCTCCAATCAGAATGCTCGAATGGAGCGCGAGCCGCACGCGCTCAAAATACTCCTACTAGGTAATTATTATTCATCATAAACACTCAGTAGATTTCCTTTTCTATAGTGAATTAATTTACTGGGTTATTTACAACTTGCCTTCCCTGCTCCACAACTCTACAACTTAAAATAGTTAGTCTTGAAAAATTTGTGTACTGTATAACCTACCTCAGGTCCTTGCACAACCATTGTCCACCCACAGTTTTGCTAATTCTTTTTAAGCTTATTGCAACATCCAACCAACCTGGGAAATTTCTTGGTTATGCTGCGTTCCATTCAAGTCGGATGTGAGATATTCCTGCTTGATATCTCCGATCTCCAACCATAAATGCATTCCAATGCTAGATGCTCGGAAGGTGACGTTAAAGGAAACAAAACTGCAATGCTTCTGTTATTTTTAGGAGGTGTTTGACTGTCACCAGAGATTTCTTCTAGCAACCCAATTCAGAAACAATTTAGCAACGCTAGCATTTGTGCTACAGGTGTACGATTATCAAAAGATACTATAATTTACCAAGGGCATAGATTTGTCTTGAACATTGATCATGGTATAAATAATGCGTGCCGACATGATTGTGAAGTAACACACTTGCATCTCGGCGAGATTGTACTTTCCAAATTGGAATTAGGACTTCAAGTGTTGTTCCATTGTACTTTTCCATGTAAGAAGTTGGAAAATCTGACTTTCCAAGTTGAATGGAACAGGCAAAACATATGTCGACCCACAGTAGCAAATATGTAGGCCTATTTTTGCTACGTCTTTTAAAGCTTCCAACTAACATAACCAACCTGAAAATTTGAAGGTCATTTTCAGTACATTTAAGACTGATGAGAGAGAATGGAGGGATACAGTTCAAATATGAAATTCTGGTGTTGTATCTCTTTTTATATAGGGTAAGATGGGGTAAGATGCCCCCCTTAAGAACAATGTTCATTTACTTATAAATTGTAACATATATGAGAAACTTTTAGCATGTACAGTATGATGATGCATCATCCTACATATTATCAAGGGAAATAAATGGAAACATTAGCTAATTTTGTTGTAATAGCACAAAATGTAAAATTATGAAAAGGGGCAGTCTTACCATCTTACTTGATATTCAGATGCAGCATAACCATAACATGTGAATAAAATGTTTAAGCAATAAATACGCAATTTTTCATCTCATCATGACCAGATAAAAATGTAAAGCTGGTTACTTCACATGGTAATTGTGTGAAAATGCTTGCAAGGGATGTAACATAACGATAACCTAAAATGACAACTTTAGGTAAAAAAAAACAAACAAAAAAAAAAAAACTGAAGAATGAATGTACTTTAGAAATGTGAAGCTTGTAACTTTTAAATCCTATACTTCAATGGTATGTGTATTTTGTACTACTGTGAATGTGTTTTACTTACTGAGAGACAAGTCAAAATTATTTTGTATGGTAATCTACACCATGCCTCAAATTCTATCCATTTACACTATAAACATATAATGAATTCGTAAATGCTGGTATTTCAGAGCAATGCATAATAAGCATCATTTTATAACTTTTTATCAGTTGGAGCCTTGTTCTCA
Organism: Myxocyprinus asiaticus; assembly: GCF_019703515.2. NCBI lineage: Eukaryota > Metazoa > Chordata > Actinopteri > Cypriniformes > Catostomidae > Myxocyprinus > Myxocyprinus asiaticus. The sequence continues at coordinate 1,678,596 of NC_059356.1, read as the reverse complement.
ATTTCAAAGTCAAATATCCTGAAGCGCACAAGTGTTTTCTTCCAAACATGCAGGTACTCCAGAGAGTGGCAAAAGCACATTAGTGAAACAAATGAAGATCATCTACAGCCATGGCTTTACCAAACAAGAACTCCTCAGCTTCAAGGTGCAGTCAGCTTTTATATGATTGACAGCTATTTTTCTTGCATATACAGTAGCGTGTAAGTACAGGCTATTCAGGATAGTGCCAGAAGTTTTATCTGTGGCATCCTTGTGATTATATGCTGCCATCAGAGTCTTGTGGTGATAAATGTTTTCTCTAGAGTCTGCTCTCTTGTGCAAAATTTCCTTCCAGGGATTCCCTGAATTCTTAGCATCACTGCTGAGTCTAATGCAGCCGTCAGCCAAAGGAGGAGCACACAAAGGATTATTCCCATATTTTGAAGTTGCATCAGACTCCAAGCAGCACAGAAATGCTACAAGATTCAGTTGGTTTAATGGTTTCTTTGTTTTTTTCCCCAATTGCACAGCCTGCGGTGTTGGATAACCTGTTGTCATCTATGAAGTATGTTCTGCATGGCATGGGTATGCTGCGTATCAATCTGTCCAACAGGAAAAACAAGGTGAGGCGTGTGGATTATTCTCTCCATACTGACCATATGATCCAGATAGGAGCTCTGTTATACCCAAATACAATTCCTGATTCACAGGGGGGGGAACGTAGTTTCACTCAAACCTGGCTGAGATCAGCAACCCTGCATTGTTGAACCGTTTTAATTAAAGGGTTACTTCTCCCAAAAATGAAATTTGACCTTATTGGTGATTGTAGATTGTAGGATATTTCAGACCTTTTGTTTATTTGAAATGAAGTCGAATAATAATTACATGTTGTGTGAATACGGTTTATAATAGGGATGTGCAAGGATAGTCGACATTCATTTAACTGCTTGATGTGCCATTATTCGAATATCAAAATCACTATTCGGTTATTCTACATGTGTAATAGAGGTTCTGACATACTGACGGGTTTGGGTCAGTTTTTCAAGTATAGCGTGAGTTCAAACATGCTTTTCTGTGCGTCCAACACACTTGCAGCGAAATCGTCAAGATTCATACGACTTTTCTAAATTTGGCTAATTCGTATGATATTGTGCGACTACACTCGTTTGAATTCCTACGACTTTCACTACAGCCAATGACGTCGCTGGACATCGTTTCCAACTAATAGGCAACAATTACCGTCACACACAACGGCTTCCTATCATGTTTACACACACTACTGATTGGTTAAGTTTAGATAAGCGGTTTGGTAAGGGCATAATATTAATAAGCATGTCCGTAAAACCTTGTGCGCAGAACTCACGCTTACTTCCGCATTATACATCCGGGAATTTGCACGTGATGAAGTTGTACGAGTTTATGCAGACAAAATTGTACGAGATCATACAAAATAGCCAACTCGTAAATTATGTATGAATTTTCATGAGATTGGGTTGGTGCGTCTGTGCTGTTTTACCATGTACTGTTAACACACGGGAGACAGAATGGACATCTTTGACTGTTGCACTGAATCTCACTGTTTTCTCTTTCAGTGTCTCGCACAAGATTGCTACATTTTTAGACACCGATTAAAGTTAAAAATACTTTATTTTTTATAAACGTATCATGAAACACCTGCGTCGTTTCATTCTTTGTGCTGCGTTCTGAAGAAGAGTACTTTTGTGTGACATTTACACCATTAGACATGATTCCAGGTTGTTTTTCACCAAGGAAAGTTTCAGCGCTTTATAAACGGTAAGACTGTGTTTTTCCTTTTGCTCTGGTGTGCATATTTCCATACAATAATTAGACAAGTTCAATGTAATTTGATTTAAAACCATTTAAAAATCAAAGCACCATAAAGAGGCTATTTAACCGCAGCAGTGTGACTCCACGCACATGATACTATTTGCCTTCTCTGCCTCACGGAAATGTCAGCCTGCCCGGACAGAGTACATATACTACATGGCATTCAGTGACAATTTGATTCTTTTTGTTTGTTTAATGTGAGATTTTATCATATAGAGATGTATGTATTATGCTATTTACACTCATAGCTCACTGTGCACTTTATTTGCTGCTGTTTTGAGAAGTGTTTGAGGAAATTCCATTTGCAATAAACATTCTTTATTCCCACATCCCGACTCCCAACAAAAAGCCGATTAATCGTTAACCTTGCGGTTAACTGATTGTTAAAAACGGTAACCGTGCACATCCCTAGTTTATAGCATACCTTCACACTGGTGACGGTGAGATTTCAGCTAAATGTACCTATATGCTTTCTGGCCAAAACTGACATGATCGATGAAGATGATACAGGGAGGCCGGCGGGTCAACAATGTTTGTACTTTAACACGCTACCATGGTTTATGCAGTAAATGTAATGTTCATCTATAGAGAAATTTCCCATTGAGCACACTTAATCTGTACAAGCAAGGAAGTGAAGTATTTTTATTTATTATTATTATTATTCGGTGTTGCTGAAAGGACGAGACATAGCATCGGATGACTGTATAGATGGTCTTTTCTCTTTCTGCTATCGGCATGATACTGAACGAATTTTTGCTGAAAATGATTATTTGATGATCGATAAGCTTAAAGGAATAGTCCGGGTTCAATACAAGTTAAGCTCAATTGACAGCATTTGTGGCATAATATTGATTACCACAAAAATATATTTCGACTTGTTCCTCTTCTTAAAAAAGGCAGCAGTAATGGAGGTTACAATGAGGCACTTACAATGGAAGTGAATGTGGCTAGTTTTTGGAGGGTTTAAACCGAAATGTGAAGATTATAATTGTATAAAAGCACTTCCATTAATTCTTCTGTTAAAACTTGTGTATTATTTGAGCTGTAAAGTTTAATAATTTTTACAGTTGTTTTAGGGTTTGTTGATATTGTCATTTTGTAAAGTTGTAAAATTGGCTGTAACGATTTTTTTTTTTTACAGAAAAGTTTAGTGATTTTTATCACCATTTTTACACACATTCTTTGTCTTGTGTCTATACCTTTGACACAGTGAGTATTTTAATGTTCTAAAATTGGCCCCATTAACTTCCATTGTAAGTGCCTCACTGGAACACAGATTTGTCTTTTCTTTTATATAAAAAAAAAAAAAAAAAGAGGGGCAAGTCTCAATTTCCCTCCGGGGATGAATACATTCATATCGTAACATACATTTTTGGGGTAATCAATATTATGCCACATGCTGGTGATTGAGCTTAAATTGTATTGAACCTGGACTATTCCTTTTTAATCAAATTATTAATGACAAATAATTGATAAAGGATTATTAATTAACATTCGTAGTTCACAAGAAATTTTCAAAGCGGCTTCACAGAAAATCATGCCTTAATGTCTTAAGTCTGTCAAGCTTACAAAAGCACTAATAAAATCATATAAAAACATAGTGAGTATGAGTAGTGCACTATTCTTGGAAGTCATACGACGGCTTTGTGTGAGTAACAGACCAAAATGGAAATCGTTATTTGCAGAAGGCATTTTCACACCTGGCTAATTTAAGCATTTGTTTCGGAACCTGGTCCGTTTTCTCCCTTAGTTCAGTTAGTTTAGGCAGATATGAACACTGCAGTCGCACTCGGATCTGCACCAAAACAATTGGTCCGATTTCAAATGAACTCTAGAATGGGTCATATGAGAATACAAACGTAGAAGAACACTGTAGAGAAAAATATGCAGGAGTTTGGCTTATTTAAAGCTAAAAAATTTCATTTGTGTGTTTTGTGAAACTCTGACCATGTTTTGTGATTGGCATACCGGTTTGGAACGACATGAAAGTGAGTAAATAATAACAATTTTCATATTTGGTCGAGCTATTCATTGTGAAACCTTTGAGAAATGTACATGTTTGTATAAGTGAAATTTGCGGATGCCTCGGGTGCCGTTTTGCCATGATTCAGAGTCTTTAATGGTTTACGTTTTGTTTGCATTCTTTGCATGTTCATTAGGCCCATGCACGTGCAGTTCTGTCGTGTGAGTGTTGTGTTGGAGAGGATCTGGAGCTGCTGCCGTTCGTGGCTCATGCCATCTGTAGTTTGTGGGGAGATGTGGGCATCAGGGTGGCAGCGGCCAGAGGGCACGAATTCTGCCTCAATGATTCTGCACTCTAGTGAGTAACCTTTATTCACCGACTCCCGTGTGTGTGTGTGTGTGTGTGTGTGTGTGTGTGTGTGTGTGTGTGTACTGTATTATGGGGCTGTGGTTTCTTTAGAACAACACCGCTTCCAGGAAATTACTACATGACACTGACGTGATGCCGTCATTTCCGCCTCTTAAAAATAATTTTCTTGCCCAACAGAGGTGGTGTGTATAAAGTGGGCAAAATGACAGTGTCGCCATGTGGTGTTTTTGTGTGCATGGGTGAGTCTTGAGCAGAAGGACTTCATGATTGGCATGTACATAGGTTCAGATATATCAGCTTTTATCACATGCAAGTTCACAAATGGCAGTCATGGACCCTTTTCTAAATTTCTGAGGTTGGAACGCTGAAGTAAACTGTTGTGGGGAAAACTTCTATAGTGGTGAAAGTCATCAACATATGATGCTTTTTTTGTGTGTGTGTGTGATTTTTAACATTTTTATTGATTCCACAGGAGACACAAACAAAATATATATTATACACACACACACACGGAATCAACATTTAATCCCCACCACTACCCCTCCCCATCCCCAACCCCCAACAAGCACTCCCGTGGTCACATGAACATATTCACACAGAAATAAAGAAATGATAAAGAAATTTAAATAATAGATATAATAATCACACACATCCACAGCTAAACCTCACTCTCCGCTACCTCTCCCCGAGAACCCTCCAAGAACGCCAATCACTTGCCCCACTTCCCAAAAAACAAATCCAAATTACCCAATCTACTAAATATTATCTCCTCATATGCTGCCACCCTCCCCATCTCCGCGCTCCACTCCTGAAATGGGGGTGCTTCAGCTGACTTCCACCCCCTCAAAACAATCTGTCTGGCAACCATCACACTTGTCAGTTCTTTGTTTTTGTTCCCCATATCGATGGCCTACCCATCGCCTAAAACGCAGAGTCTGGGGCAAAACTAAATCCAAGTGACCAACACTTCACACACACACACACACACACACACACACACACACACACACAAAACACTCTGAACTTCATCCAAAACCCCTGGATCTCAGCACAGCACCAAAAAAACATGGGCCGTAACTTTAACTAAATCACACACACTTGCTGGGAATAAAATGCCCAAATATTTAATACCCTGTTTGGGCTTCTAGAAGGCGCCCGACTGAAAAGCCATTATAGGGCAGTACACTATCAGAGCCAAAGCTTCGGAATTAGACCAACTGACTCTGTATCCTGAGAACTTGGAAAAGGAATGAATAATTCTGTGGAGGCAAGGTATAGATCTAGTGGGGTCAGAGACGAATAATGAAATATAATCTGCGTAAAGCAAAAGCTTATGCGCCACACCTCCCGCCACCACATCTGGAAAATCATCTTCTGTTCTTATCACGGCTGCTAATGGTTCCAGGGCAAGACAGAACAATAAAGGGGAAAGAGGGCAACCCTGCCGGGTGCCCCTATCCAGAGTAAAATAATCTGAAATTAATCCATTTGTTTGTACTGCCACTACCGGATGTCTATAAAGTAACTTAAGCCATCCAAAAAAAGTATTCCCGAACCCATATATTCCCAAAATCTTAAAAAGATAATCCCATTCTACCATATCAAACGCCTTCTTGCCGTCAAGTGAGATGGCAGCGACCGGAGACTGATCATTCGCCACTGACCACATGATATTGATGAGACGCCGAATGTTATCAGAAGAGTTACGGCCCCACCTGATCTATATGTATAAGAGATGTCATAACTTAATCGGTTAGCCAGGATTTTGCCAATATTTTTACATCTAGCTGGTGCTTTTAGTATTTGACAGCTGGGGTCAATATGCTTTTATTCGTGTGTAGAAAAGAGCACCTGGGACATTTTGAACATACATTTTTCTGCTGTTACAGTATCAAGGTAACTTTTGGATTCAAAATGAAGTGGTAGTGATACATGTCTTTGTGCGAGTAGAGAGAGGGTGTAGGGCATATTGATGCTCATTTTTGAATGGATGTCACTCTTTATCCCTTCTTGGGTCCTGGGGCTGGTAGCACCAGCCGTGTGTAAGTTACTAGATACAGCGAAAACGGGCACTAATTTACAAATCACACATGACTAAATATTTTAGCATTGCACCATTAAACTTAGTTGAAACATAACCCTACATGTATACAGAATATTTATTGAAGCCTCCGACCAGAGGCCTGTTCCATGAAACCGGTTTCGGTGGCTAGCCAGGTAAGTTTTAGTTTAGTTTGCCTCAACCTCAGGTTTTAGGTACCATGAAAGTTGGTCTGCTTTTAGTGTTTATCGGCATAGTAATTTACGCTACACGGCTAACCTGCTCCTTAGCAGGTTTCGTTCTGGATTGCAGATCGCTAACAGATGCAGAGCCAATCAGCTGTGAGACATCTCTGAGGCAATCAAGTCACTCCCCCGTGTCTCTTAAAGCACACTTTACGACTAAAATCTTAGAAACCCACAAAATATACTCTTCATGATAAATTATTTATGTGAGAATCTAAATGTAGATTTTCAGCAGATAGTGTTGTATTTTCTTTAAAATGTAATTGATTTTTTTTTCAATTTTGCTAACAAATACGTCTTAATTTATATGCAATAAGTTTTCATACAGTATTCCATGTGCAGACTTTTTAACTGATCAATAATAGCCTTTTTTTGTAATTTTTTTTTTTTTACTAAAGACAATGTACAAACTATAAATCAAGAAAGAGAAATAAAAAAAAATAAACACTTGTTTTGAATAACCATATCAAATAACCATTCACAACATATTCTATAAATAACGTGTAATTCATTCATTTTATTTCAAATAAAGGGGAACGTTAAGGCATCACTTTATATATATATTAAATGAGGACATCATACCTCATATTTTAACTCATTCTGTTCAAAAATCAAGAATCTGAAGGAAATAATCTATCGAAATTAAGTAATATTTTTAAGCAAATTTAATTTGTTCTCATTCCAGACTTTTATTAATTTTAAATGTTACTTTCTCCATTTGGTATATTTCCGAAATCATTTCTCTCCATCTTTGAAGTTGTGGGGGTTCTGGTTTAAGCCAATTTTTTTGTAATCTGTTTCAAAACTGCTATTCTGATTACAATTTATTTTGTTCAGTTTTATTTCTTAAGGACAATGGCATTTTACCCAAAATAAGGTTTTCTGGATGTATTTCTGTCAGTTAAAACCTGTCTAATCACTTCATTCCAATAAGTTGTCAATTTAAAGCACTCATAGAATTTTATTGTAATGAGTTTTTTCTTTTTTTTTTTACTCCACAATTTCTCCAATCCCTTTTACCATACTATTGTATTTACTTTGAATAATAGGTGTTATACAAAATCTCATTTGTATCTTTAAAGCATGTTCCCTCCAAACACTGGACTTAGTATGGAATGTATTATATGATATTTCTTCCACATCTTGCTGACTAATTTTTATTTTTAATTCATCCTTCCACCTACATATAATTTTATTCCTGTATATCTTGTTCAAGTGCAGTTGTAAAATTCCTAACATTTTTATTGGAATAGTTGTATTACATGTATCAATTATATAATTTATTAATGGATGCATTTTCCTTTTTGATTTCTGTTATAGGTACCCCCCCCCCCCCCACCCCCCCCCGGAATCTATGCCCCTGCATTTATGAGAGAGAAAATTATTAAAAACTGACTTCTTAGTGGCTCTTCAGCATGAACTCGATATAAACGCTGCACTTTCTTTGCATTGCGTCGCCCGATGTCCCTGGCATGCCAAGTTTCGACACAGAAAATAAGTGCAGGTAGTCATTTAAAACTAATTTTTTAACCACTCCACAGATTTCATATTGGCAAACTATAGTTTTGGCAAGTCATTTAGGACATCTACTTTGTGCATGACATGAGTAATTTTTACAGCAATTGTTTACAGACAGATTGTTTCACTTTTAATTGACTATATCACAATTCCAGTGGGTCAGAAGTTTACATACACCCAGTTAACTGTGCCTTTAGACAATTAGCCAATTAGTTTCTGATAGGAGTTGTACTGAACTGGAGGTGTACCTGTGGATGTATTTTAAGGCCTACCTTCAAACTCAGTGCCTCTTTGCTTGACATCATTGGAAAATCAAAAGAAATCAGCCAAGACCTCAGAAAATTGTGGACCTCCAAATGTCTGGTTCATCCTTGGGAGCAATTTCCAAATTCCTGAAGGTACCACGTTCATCTGTACAAACAATAGTATGCAAGTATAAACACCATGGGACCATGCAGCCATCATATGAGATGAACGTAGTTTGGTGTGAAAAATGCAAATCAATCCCAGAACAACAGCAAAGGACCCTGTGAAGATGCTGGAGGAAACCGGTAGACAAGTATCTATATCCACAGTAAAACAAGTCCTATATCAACATAACCTGAAAGGCTCCTCAGCAAGGAAGAAGCCAATGCTCCAAAACCACCATAAAAAAAGCCAGACTATAGTTTGCAAGTGCACATGGAGAGAAAGATCTTACTTTTTGGAGAAATTTCCTCTGGTCTGATGAAACAAAAATGGAACTTTTTGGCCATAATGACCATCGTTATGTTTGGAGGAAAAAGGGTGAGGATTGCGAGCCGAAGAACACCATCCCAACTGTGAAGCATGGGGGTGGCAGCATCATGTTGTGGGGGTGATTTGCTGCAGGAGGGACTGGTGCATTTCACAAAATAGATGGCATCACGAGGAAGGAAAATTATGTGGCTATATTGAAGCAACATCTCAAGACATCAGCCAGGATGTTAAAGCTCGGTCGCAAATGTGTCGTCCAAATGGACAATGACCCCAAGCATACCACCAAAGTTGTGGCAAAATGGCCTAAGGACAGCAACATCAAGGTATTGGAGTGGCCATCACAAAGCCGTGACCTCAGTCTGATAGAAAATGTGTGAGCAGAACTGAAAAAGCATGTGTGAGCAAGGAGGCCTACAAACCTGACACCGTTACACCAGTTCTGTCTGGAGGAATGGGCCAAAATTCCAGCAACTTAATGTGAGAAGCTTGTGGAAGGCTACCCAAAATGTTTGACCCAAATTAAACAATTTAAAGGCAATGCTAACAAAGTGTATGTAAACTTCTGACCCACTGGGAATGTGAAGAAAGAAATAAAAGTTGAAATAAATCATTCTCTCTACTATTATTCTGACATTTCACATTCTTAAAATAAAGTAGTGATCCTAACTGACCTAAGACAGGGAATGTTTTCTATGAATAAATGTCAGGAATTGTGAAAAACTGAGTTTAAATGTATTTGGCTAAGGTGTATGTAAAATCAAATATTCTGACTTCAAATATTGATTTAAATGTGTTGCTTTGGGTAGGAACAAGGATATACTAATAGGTTCCCCCATTTGATAAATTTTCATCTTCCTCTTTCACTTTCGATTCTTCATTCGTTCAAATCAAAATAGGTTGAATTTGGGCAGCTTTATAATAATTTATTAAATCTGGGAATTCTAGTTCTCCAAGCCTTTTTGACAACTTAGGAATTTTAAGACTAATTCTAGGTTTCCTGTTATCCCATATATTTTTACAAAGTAGTTTATTTCATTGTCTAAACACTTTTTGATATACTAACTGGTAGATTTTGAAAGGAAAATAAACTTAGAGAGAATATTCATTTTTATAGTCTCTATTCATTTTGTAATCAATAGTAGCCTATATTTAGTAGTATTGCTCGCTACTCATAAACACTGACTCGGCCAAATCGGTCAATAGGGGGCGCTACAGCGATCAAAAACACATAACTGCTCATAACACCTAGACCGTTTGTCATAGACTAAAATTTTCCTCCATCTTAGATTATTCATAAAACCTACTTTTGCAAACTAGTCCTAGGTTTTTTGTCCGATCGGGACCAAACAATTCTATGGAGTCCCAATATCAAAAGTTATCAAAAAAAGTTTGAACTTTCGACTCGAGCTAGCTACGGTATGCGAAAACATCGGAAGGAGTGGCCAATTTTACGTAAATGGCTGTAACTCTTGAAGGTAATGTGATATCTTCACCAAACTTGGCATGCTTATGTAAGAGGTCAATCTTTGGTCAGAAAAGTTGTTGCGGTTTTGCCACATGGTGGCGCTATAATACCAAAAAACATGAAATTGGCTGTAACTATGAAACCGTTAATCCTATTGACTTTGTCTCAGCTGCCATCATTGTCATCATTGGCCAATCAAATTTCAGCAGCTATTACACAAGGTTAACAATGACCGATCGGAACGAAACTTGGTGGACCTATTTGACTCGGTCTGAGAGGGTTGTGCAAAGTTTTTTAAAAAATCGGCCACTAGGTGGTGCTATCACGATTTTTGTAGGTGTTAATGGTTGTATATAATGCAGTGTTGTGAAAAAACACAAGTAATATATATCACCTGATAGATCTTTTCATTCTAAACAACTTTGCCTCAAGAAGCATTGGTGTCTGTCAAACCTTTTGGTAAATATTTCAGATAATGTTAAAAACCTACTTTTACAAACTAGTTCTAGGTTTTTCGCCCGATCGGAACCAAACCAGTGCAGAAATATACTCTGGAGTCTGATTATCAATAATTATCAAAAAAATGTTTAAATTTCGACTTGGGGTCGCTAAGGGGTGTCAAAACGTTCGAAAAGGGTGGGCCATTTTTACTAAAACGGCTATAACGCCTGAATGAAATGAGATTTTCACCAAACTCGGTACACGTGTATGAGCTCAATCTGAGGTCACAGTAAGAAAACCGTGGAGTTTGGCCACTTGGTGGCGCTATAACAGGAAAGAAACATGAAAACAGCTCTAACTACGCAACCGTTAGTCTGATTGAGTTGAAAATCCGCATGCAGTGTCTTTGTCCAAGGTGCCATGACTGTCTATGAGGACATTGGCGGCCATGTTTTTTGAGATACGCCATCGGCCAATGAAGTTTGAGCACCTATTAGACAAGGTTACCGGAGGTCGATCGGCACAAAACTCAGTGGGCCTGTTCGATTCTTCGCCCTAGAGGTCTGTGAGAAATTTGAAAGAAATCGGCGAATGGATGGCATGAGATTTATGCCTCTGCAATCACGTGGTGTTTCACACACAATGACTGTGTCCCAATTCAAAGGCTGCATCCGTTGAAGGGCTCTAACTTCAAAGGCCACGCCTTCGAAGGCCGTGAAGGTCGGACTGAGCATTGTTAATTGGGACAGTCCAGCCTACGGAGGACTGTTCTTGTCGCCTTACAACTGTGACAGCTGCCGAGTGACTGAAGTTTGTACTGGACTTTTTTGAAAATTATATTAAACTGTCTGAAAACAAAACAAGGTTCACAAACTGTCTACATATTTTCACCATGGTCCATTTCTGTATATAACAGAGTATAAACTATATATAATCGCATCTTGGTAAGATATGTCAACATTTGAACCACTTTAAAGTTTTTTTTTTTTTTACATTTGTATCATTAGATATTTGAGTAAGTTGAAACCCAATACTTATGTTTAAAAGTGTAATTTGGCAGTTTCTCTCAAATCCTGTCATCACTGCCGCACAATGAATTCTGGGGTAGGCAAGGCCGCGAAGGATCCAGTATCCTTAATTTCACGGGAAACAAAGGACTCATTTGGAGGCTGCATTTGAAGGAGCCTTCGAATTGGGACAGCCTTTGTCACGCAGCAGTGACGCAATCGGCCTTCGAATGCAACCTTTGAAGGATGCAGCCTCTGAATTGGGACGCAGCTAGAATTCATATCATTTGTTATGATACATTATGCAAAAAAATTACTTTTTGTGAACTAGTCCTAAGTTTTTCGCTCAACCTCAATAAAACCAGTGCAGTACAATTCTCTGGACTCTCTAGGTCAATGATTATCAAAAACAAAATGTTGAACTTTACCCTTTGGGTAGCTATAACAGTGTCATTTAGAAAATGGCCGTGGTCAAGTGTACAAATAAGCCCATAATTCCTAAACAAAAACTCAGAACTTCACGAAATTAGGTGAAACTGATCGACTGAACTGATATCAATGAGCTCATGTTTTGCCTGACAGACTTCAGTCCTTTAGTTGATATGATAATGTTTACATTTACACAAGAGTGTAGATTTGTCTTGAACATTGGGGGGGTTGTAATTGTTTTGATTATTGGGAGGGGGGTTACCTACCACGAAGAGACAAACTGATCAGTTTATGATGTCGTCATTAACACCAAAGGACAGTTTCCACATTTTACTTGAAATAGCTTGAAATATATGTATGTATAATTATTAGTCAATTTGAGTAATTATGTTCCTTGGTGTCCAGCCAAATCTCACAAAAAGAATGGCCTTGTTCTTTAATTTCCAGTGAAATTGTCACGTCTGTCCATGCGCAGTTATTTCCTTGTCATGCATCAGAGCTCCTTGATACGGTTTTACCCCATTGAGATTCTCTAAAAGACACCTTGTCCCCTGCTTCACATCGTTCTCTACATCTGTTTCCCCTTTTCCCTCTGTTTTGCATGTATTATGTCTTTTGGCTTATTCATTGCATTAAAAATTCTTCAATATTTTTGAGGTCATTCATTGTGACTATTGTGGTAGTCAGAATGATTGTGGATGTGAAGAGTGTTATATGATGTTTGTCCTTGGGTAAAAATGATGCAATACAGTCATTCAGACCTCTCTGTTGCACTAGAAATGCACCAGTTTGAGAGTCATCAGATGCAATTATCTCACTCTTCGTGGTTCATCTCAGGGTTGTTCGATATAACGCAGGAGTTTCTTTTGTGTGTGTGTGTGTGTTCGGATTAGTCTTTTATTCTGATAGGGTAAACAATCTTCCTGTATGAAAAGATGCTTGATTGACAATGTTGGAGTTTTTCTCATTTTATTTCTTAAGTCTAAAAGTATTTAGTAATTTTATAAAAATTCTTTTTTTTTTTTTTTTTTTTTTTTTGTCATATAATAAAATGTAGAGATGTTCATGACAATGTGAAAGGGTATTGTTTGTGAATGGAGTGCAACAGTGTCTGTTAACTTTTTCAGCCGTCTTTGTGCCAGAAGTACGTGGGTTTTTTTTTACCATTCATTTTCTCCACAGGGAATTCATAGAGTTCCAAGTCATGGACCAAACCAACCAGCTCAGAAGTGAATCACAACTTGCTGTCTTTCTTGAGGAAATAAATTAAAATCCCAGGAAGCATTAAGGATGACATAACCAAATCAAAAACAATGGGAAGATAAAAAAATATTGATTTTAAAGTTGTTGATTTATAAGCATAGAATCAATATATCTTAATTTTATTGCAGAATATTTAGATATTTGCAAATGTATAAGTAGTTTAAGTATGTAGTGAGACCTCTGTAGGATCATGGGTGGTGTAGTTTTTCACCTGGATTTCCACCATTTAAACGCATTAATAAAATTGAAATAATGGGAATTGATGGGTTCACCTAAAGCATATACCACTGATTAACAACACCAGAGCTCATGGTAGGTCTGTCTTTAAAGGTTTACAAATCAGTTTGCCTATGGAGAAAATGAATGGGGTTTTTACTTCTGAAATCAGACTGTTGTGCTCCATTTTCAAGTGCTATGACTGTTGCAGGAGATTAGATTCTTTAATATTTTTTTTTTTAATTGCCTTTATATTCTAATTAACAATTATTGTAGAAAAATGTATAGGCATTTTGTTCTGTCTGTCTGAGAAATGAGAATATAATAAATGTCAGTATGTTTTGATCAGTAGTTTCCTCTTGTACACATCTAGTTTCTTTGAGAATATAAGTCGTATCATCGGCCCAAACTACATCCCGACTGAAAAGGATGTGCTGAGAGTGCGAGTGAGGACCGCTGGAGTCATCGAGACCCAGTTCAGAGTCAACGACTTACTGTACAGGTAACACCATGATGCTTGACACCGTTTTAGTCTACTAGAACTACTATCATGCTGATCATATTCTTCTGTTTTCTTTGCATAAAGTGTCACTTTATGCAAAGAAACCTGACATGTCTATATATGTCATGATGTTCTCAAAGAGGCTTGGAAGAGCCAAATGAGTTTGAGCTTGTTTGCTCATCACAGTGGTTTGCACAGCAATAGCAGTTTGTGTGTATCCTTGAGTGTGTTTCAAATGCAGTGGAAAGTTTTCTCTGCTTTTTTAGATGGTGTAATTGCCGAATGTCTTGCACAGCTCATGTGACCACAGGCTCTGTGCGTACTATTACTTTGCAGCTTTGTCTTATTGTTTTTTGGTATTGACGTGGGTAATTCACCCTTGCATGGTAAAGAAGGCATCTGTAGAGCTCAAAAGTCGGGTTTTATTTTTCCAATTAAAATATAAAATACAGTAACTCTAAATAATAATTCTACAGTGTGTATATATACATAGCCTACACGTGGAGGTCGACAAGCACAGAAGAGAAAGTCTTGTACAAGCCCCATTTCTGATGCTGTATCCGGAGTGTAGCACCAAATGTTGGGCCCCGGACACAGATCTATTTTAGGGCCCCCAAAATAATTTGGGTTTGTGGTGGGGGTTATATACTGTATAAATGGTTTTAGATGGATATTTAACCGTGCTATATTATTTATAAGTAACTCTCAAATTTTTTTTCAAACACAAACATTATTTGAATCAAGCAATAAATTAGTGAAAAAAAACAAAATGCATACATTTTTATTATACATTTATAATTTACAAGTTGGCAAAGTCACCATAAGATCTCTGAAATGAAAAGGGTGCCAGATTGTTCAGTCTATCCTGAGGCTTTTCTGCTCTCCAGTAGTTTTAGCAATTTATAACTTACTAAGACATGTAGGGTCCAAAATAAATTATTAAACTAATTATAATATTTATAACTTATCAAATTATTTATAAAAACAAATTCTTAAAAGCCAAGCAACTTAATTTTGCATTATTTTTATTTAAATTTAACTGTGGAATTATTTAGCTAATTGTTTCCTTGCAAATCAGTGACAAACAACACAGGTTATTAATTATGTCAGGAAAGTGAAACTGAACCACATGGAAAAAATATTGTAATGTCTGTTGTGGGTTTTGCTTGGGGACTTGCTATTGGCTGTTGTGTTCACATAATCAATGAAGTAGGTCTGTGCAGGTTTTGGGGACTGTTTAGGGGTGTTGTTAATTAACATTTAAACGTAATTGGGGATTATAGTAATGATTCAAGTTTCATTTAATGTAAATAATGTTGTTTTATGTTATGACAGTGGTTTATTTTTAGTTACCATGGGTGAGATTTGTGTTCCCATGAGCTAGTCGTGATCCTGTCATGAGTCATATGTAGCATCTTCTGCTGAATGTAGTTATTGTGAGATTCTGTAGTGACGCTTTTTAGGCTGCTTTAACACTAGTGGAGCTAGGGGGTGGCCAGGGGTGGCTGTGGCCACCATGGACCCCATTGGCCACCCCACTCACATTAGCCATTTTGGAAATATTTTTTTGTTTTGGGCACAATTTAGTTTTTTAGAGGTGGAACAGTCTCTGTACAACCAGAAAACACAGGAGACATAACATGTGCACACACCAGGCTTACCTGGCCTGAAACCTCAGAACCCCTGACTGCAGGGGTGGGGGTATTTCTCCCATCAAAGTTTGCCATACCAAGTGAGCAGGAATCGCAAATGTAAACGCGTGGACGGCGTGCAACACAGATAGTGGTCCGTGCAGCGCATGGTCACAGAATAAACGTTCCGCCTTTTATTTTTCCATGGGCCCTCCTCCAGTGAGGGCTCCTGTTAGTCAGGTCCAACATTACCTGTGGTCCGACACCCCTGGCTGTATCTACTGAATTATGACAAAACATATCTACATGACAATTCACCAAGCCCCAGTGTTGTTGTGCTTTTGCTTTGTATGATAACGTAAACACGGGTGCCATGAACTGTTCTAAGGAGGGTATGCAAGACATGATTATGCCCCCCAACATCCTTTCAGATTACTGATTTTGTCTTTTGACTTGGACATTTTTATAAGCAAATAATGTCTATTTTTACTGAAATGAGATTCACTTGTATTATAGGTAACAACAATAGGTTACTTGATATTGAGTAATTGCTCACAAGAGTCTAACACACTGATATCAATTGTCTTTTAGTAGTTTTAGTAAGTGTAGCTTGCTAACTGCCATTTACACAGAATCCCAAATGAACTTTTAACACTTCATTTTCATTGATGTATTATAAAAATAACAAAGGCTTTTTTTTTTTTTTTAAATTCATTACACTGAATTTTGCATTATTTTTTATTCAAACGTATTCCTGTCCCTGTAACAGTGGATTTTTTTTTTTTAGCTGTTTTTGTTCCCCTTGCATATCAGTTACACACAACAGGTTTTTCCATTGTGTCAGTAAAGTGAAACTGCATATATCATCATGAGAGGAATATTCCACATGTATCTTACGGAGTTCTGGATAAAAAAAAAAAAAAAACTTTTGGCATCCTAGATAAAGACTTCAGATTATCCAAATTAAAACTTGACATGGGATAGCACTTTCATTTGTAAGTAACATTAACATTAACACAAAGCTAAACACCATTTAATACTGTTTTACATTTGGGAAGTCCAAATCATTTTAGTGAATCGGTTTGTTCGGACTGTTATGAACCATTTAAAATAAACGTTTCACTGATTCGCATCAGCCTCTGCATAGAAGTCACTGTGCTGTCTTTTTTTTATTTATTTTTTTAAGCTAAATATTTTGGCACTCGCTGTTAATATCCGTTTTCGACCCTGCAATATAAACTAGTGTTTTATAACTTGTATTTATTGTAAATTATGTTCAAGTTAGTGTGTTTTTATTTAAAAGCCTCTTAATATATTTGTTCAATTTAATGTCTCCCTAATTGAGATACTGTCTTTGCGCCAGGTAAATTGTGTCGAATTTAGATTAATAGTAGAATTAAATGTAGTTCTAGTATTACAAACATTCTTTAATGGCTTCAATGTAGTCTTTAGGTCTGCTAAAAGCCAGTACAGGCCAGGTAAGTCAAATCACCCAATAAAATCTGACTCGTGTTGATAAATTACTTTTATATAATAATAAATATCGTATATGCTTCATGCATCTATTTAAATGTCTGCTCTCATCCAGGGCACCATGTGAGACTGGACCGCCACTACGGGGGGCAGTCGTGATGTCTCCACCCAGCTGGAGAGGGGGAATATGAATCATGGCTGAAGTTATTAAATATTGATAGCTCGCATTTCCTCTTTCGTTCTCTTGCAAAAGAAGAGGTTGACAAATGAAGATCTTCATCCATCATTGTCTCTGCCTTTGCAGGATTCAGTTGTTCAGAGCACCAACATACAGTTGTGCTCAAAAGTTTGCATACCCTGGCAGAAATTGTGAAATTTTGGGATTGATTTTGAAAATATGACTGATCATGCAAAAAAAAAAAAACTGTCTTTTAAGGATAGTGAGCTCATGAAGCCATTTATCATCACATAGTTGTTTGGCTCCTTTTTAAATCATAATGATAACAGAAATCACCCAAATGGCCCTGATCAAAAGTTTACATACCCTTGAATGTTTGGCCTTGTTATGGACACACAAGGTGACACACGGGTTTAAATGGCAATTAAAGGTTAATTTCCTATACCTGTGGCTTTTTAAATTGTAATTAGTTTCTGTGTATAAATAGTCAATGAGTTTGTTAGCTCTCACATGGATGCACTGAGCAGGCTAGATACTGAGCCATGGGGAGCAGAAAAGAATTGTCTAAAGACCTGCGTAACATGGTAATGGAACTTTATAAAGATGGAAAAGGATATAAAAAGATATCCAAAGCCTTGAAAATGCCAGTCAGTACTGTTCAATCACTTATTAAGAAGTGGAAAATTCAGGGATCTCTTGATACCAAGCCAAGGTCAGGTAGACCAAGAAAGATTTCTGCCAAAACTGCCAGAAGAATTGTTCGGGATACAAAGAAAAACCCACAGGTAACCTCAGGAGAAATACAGGCTGCTCTGGAAAAAGACAGTGTGGTTGTTTCAAGGAGCACAATACGACGATACTTGAACAAAAATGAGCTGCATGGTTGAGTTGCCAGAAAGAAGCCTTTACTGTGCCAATGCCACTTAAAAAGCCCGGTTACAATATGCCCAACAATACCTTGACATGCCTCACAGCTTCTGGCACACTGTAATTTGGAGTGACGAGACCAAAATGGAGCTTTATGGTCACAACCATAAGCACTATGTTTGGAGAGGGGTCAATAAGGCCTATAGGGAAAAGAATACCATCCCCACTGTGAAGCATGGTGGTGGCTCACAGATGTTTTGGGGGGGTGTGAGCTCTAAAGGCACGGGGAATCTTGTGGAAATTGATGGCAAGATGAATGCAGCATGTTATCAGAAAATACTGGCAGACAATTTGCATTCTTCTGCACGAAAGCTGCACATGGGACGCTCTTGGACTTTCCAGCACGACAATGACCCTAAGCACAAGGTCAAGTTGACCCTCCAGTGGTTACAGCAGAAAAAGGTGAAGGTTCTGGAGTGGCCATCACAGTCTCCTGACCTTAATATCATCAAGCCACTCTGGGGAGATCTCAAACGTGCGGTTCATGCAAGACGACCAAAGACTTTGCGTGACCTGGAGGCATTTTGCTAAGATGAATGGGCAGCTATACCACCTGCAAGAATTTGGAGCCTCGTAGACAACTATCACAAAAGACTGCACACTGTCATTGATGCTAAAGGGGGCAATACACAGTATTAAGAACTAAGGGTATGCAGACTTTTGAACAGGGGTCATTTTATTTTTTTTGTTGCCATGTTTTGTTTTATGATTGTGCCATTCTGTTATAACCTACAGTTGAATATGAATCCCATAAGAAATAAAAAAAATGTGTTTTGCCTGCTCACTCATGTTTTCTTTAAAAATGGTACATATATTACCAATTCTCCAAGGGTATGCAAACTTTTGAGCACAACTGTACTGACCTTTTGCGTTCACTGCCAGTGCTGCCCTGGCACTGCCACACAGTTGGGAGCATCATTAACAATACTTATGCAAAATTAAAAAGTCCCCTGAGTTGCATTTGAAATCTCTGCTCTTATTGAATCGGGCCTCTTTTAGTGGGATCTTGATTGGCCTCAAGCTGGCTTCGTAATCATTATCTCTAAGGAGAGTGTTGATGTTGTCATTGCACAGTTGTTTTGGATGTGCTGTCAAAATGAATATAGACCTGTTTTAAGATTCTTCCAAATGACCACAGTTTTCAACAAACAAGGTTAGTTCATCCAAAAAATAAAATTCTGTCATTTGCTTACCTTTATGTTGTTCTAAATATATGATCTTCTTTCTTTCATGGAATGACACAAAAGTCTTTGTCAAAAGGGGTTTATTGTGCATTGGTGGCATCAGTTCATGCCGTACCAATTCTTACAGAAACATGTACTCTCCTTTTAAAAGCAAGCCCAATCATTTTACATTTGATTACCATGATGCCTCTAGTCAAGTCATTTTTATTTATATAGCACCTTTCACAACACACATCGTTTCAAAGCAGCTTTACAGAAGATCAGGCATTAACAGAAGATAAAACTGTAATATCTATAATGTCTTGGAGTCATCATTATGTAGTTTGATAAAATATGATTGTGAATTGTGTTTAAAAATAAGTAATTAAATAATTGTATTTATAATCACAGTGAGCAAGCTGAAGGCGACTGTGGCAAGGAACACAAAACTCCATAAGATGTTGGTTAATGTAGAAAAATTAACCAACATAAGACTAAAGCAAAGACTGATTTAGTGTTATGTTATTAGGGTAAAGTGGCCTTTTATATGAATAATGTCTATATGAATAATCCTTTGTTTATAGACTATATGACGTGGGTGCTCAGCACTCTGAAAGAAAGAAGTGGTTCAGTCATTTCGACAACATCCAGGCAGTGCTGTTTATGGTGGCTCTTAGTGGATATGATCAAATCATTGCTGAAAACCACTCCACGGTGAGTAGCATACTTCATGATGTTGAATCTCATTGACAGTCTTGTGTATTCTTCCACTAATACTATTGTGTTTGTACTGATTTTATTATTCTCTTTAAGCCCTAAAAGTGTTTGGGCATCAGAGACTGTAAGTCAGACCCCACACTTGGCAGGACGGTACCAAATCCCAACTGCTACTCAGGCATATACACATCCGACTCGGAACAAAATGTATATTTCATTTCATAGATTTAATTTGTCTGTAAAATTTTTCGTCCATTTTAGAATTTTCAGAAAAAACTACTTTTTCGAACTCGTTTGTCTGATTGTCATGAAATTTAGTGTACAACGCCTACAGACCTTCCCAAAAGTTATTAAAAGAACTTTGATATTCAAGCGTGACCCATATTCACTTATCGACCAATATCTTCTCAACGCAAAGATCAAACATAACGAAACTTTGACATGTAGATATTTTGAAAATGCATACCAAATTTCATCCAATTCTGCCTATAGGAGGAGCTATAACTAAAAAAAGGTCACAACTCCACAACCATTTAATCAAGGAAGTTGGAACTTGGCATGCATCTTCTGTTTCAAGTTTTAACATACACACTTAACATATATTCAACATTACAACCATCTGTGATTTTGTAAAAAAAACAAAACAATGTCTAACACTTACAATGCATCCAACTAACTTCTATGCATAACCTCCTATAAATATGATAATCCAAGGTGTGCCTTTTACCTGCCTTTTTAAAATTTAATTTCTGTGTTATTTTAATGACAATGGTAAAGTATTCCATGTTTTCATTGCCCTATATACTACTGTATGTTTAAGGAAATTAGTTTTTGCTTTAGGGAGTGAAAATCTGCCTTCTGTTGCCTGTGGCATATGTATATGACTCTTAATTGATTGTACTGATCCAATGGAATTTTAAACTGTGAAACCTTCCATGTTACTAATAAAATTGCCTCAGTCATCCAGTCTTCCACTCTCAACCAATTAAGATAAAGATGCATGCTGTTAATATTTGTGCGATACGGACACTGGAGAGCAAGTTGTGCCACCTTGCTATGTACTAGCTGGAGTTTACTTTAATCTTTTTTGGTGGCATTAGCCCAAATTATCTGGCAATAGTCTAGCTGTGAGAAGAAAATAGTACCTAATACTGTTTTCATTATATCAGATGTAAAATATTTTCTGCATCGCCTTACTACAGCTAACACCTCACCCATTTTATTAACCATATTGTCAATGTGTTTTGACCAAGACAATTTATTATCAAGAGAGATACCCAATAACTTGGTTTCTTTTACTTGCTGAATAAGTGTTTTATTTATGTATAGTGTAAGCTCTGGTTCAGACCTTAAAGAATGATTTGAACCAAATACTATACTCTTAGTTTTAGATGTATTAAGTATCGGTTTGTTTTCTAAAATCCAGTTTCCTATAATATCAAACTCCTCTTTCAAAATGGTAGTCAGTTCAGCAGATGTTGGTGCAGACGCATATACTGTAATATCGTCTGCATACATTGTTAATTTAGCACTTTTTAGAACGAGAGGTAAATCGTTTGTAAAAATGGAATACATGAGTGGTCCTAGACAGCTCCCTTGAGGAACTCCACATTCCACTGACGTTCTATCTGAATAGCTTCCATTAAAAAATACTCTCTGCGATCTGTTTACTAAATAACTTTCCATCCAAGCAACTGCTGAAGGTCTCAATCCATAACATTCCAACTTTTCCAGTAGAAGCTTGTGATCAAAAAGATCAAATGCTGCCGTAAAATCTAATAAGACCGCTCCACATATCATTTTATTATCCAAATCCCTATACCAGTCATCTGTCATTTGTACTAGAGCTGTGCATGTAGAGTGTCCCTTTCTGTAAGCATGCTGAAGATTTGTTATCAGATTGTTTTCTGAGAAGTAATCTTGTATTTGATCAAATACTGCCTTCTCAAGGATCATACTTAATGCTGGTAACAAACTTACTGGACGACTATTAGGGCCACTAAATGGTTTTTTCCTATCTTTGGGCAATGGAATAATTTTTGCCTCTTTCCAAGCCTGTGGAAATGTTAATCGTTTAAGGCTTGTATTTAATATGTCAGATTGTGGTCAACACAATCTATGGCAATTTGAATCAATTTATCATCTATATTATTTATGCCTGGTTGTTTATCCTTACATATAGACTTTATTAACTTTAACAGTTTCTACTTCTAATTCACTAAACTCAAAATGACAATGTTTACCCCTCATATAATTTTTGTTTGAAATGGTCAAGATATTGTCTGTCCCATATGATAATTCTTTCTTCAAATGATATACCTTGCTGCTAAAATAATTATTCAAATAATTAGCAATTTCTTTGGGTTTTGTAATAAATACCTTCACACTCCATCGAAGTAGGCTGTGGAGAAGTATGTCTTCCCATTATACTATTTAATGTGCACCAAAGCTTTTTCCCATCATTCATCTTTCTATTTAACTGTGGTGCATAATATTGTTGTTTCTTAAGTTTTGTAACAAGATTCCTCAGTTTACAATATTTCTGTCTATCAGTTATACTACCAGTTTTTTGTGCTGTTCTCTTAGCGTCATTTCTCTGAGTCATATAATCTTTTAATTCATTATCAATCCAGGATGCTCTACAATCCCTCGTCAACAATTTCTTAATGGGTGCATGATTATCAATTACTGGTTGGAATTTTGTACACGATCTGGTTCTTCATCATAATCATATCTGACCACCCTATATTACCCACATCCCTCAGAAAAGCATCCTGGGAAAACCTCCTATATGACCTTTTATACACCATTCTTTGCTTGGCTTTGGGTATTTTATTTTTCCTTGCAATCACTACTATATTGTGATCACTACAACCTATTTGGGCTGATACAGCTTTAGTATAAAAATCATCATCACTCAAATAAATATGATCTATACAAAATGTTGTCTTACCCTTATTATTAGTACTTAATACTAATCAAAACCTTTCAACTTTTTCACATTAGCCAAAACTCTGTCTCTATCCTTGAGCCTTGAAAACGTCACCATTATTGGTCGAGGTCTACTCGAGGTTTCATCTGCTGCTTTAGAAACTTTTCCAACTCGTTGAACTCTCTCTATCCCAATTGTGTGGGGATCCAGGTCCAATTTATCCTTAAAGTCAGCACCTTCTCTTCTGATTCTGACCACCTTTCAGTCTCAGGAATACCATAAATAATCACATTTTGACACCTGGTCTGGGCATCAAGTAAGTCTGCTTTGGCATCTATTACTATCATTGATTCTGCCAATTTGTGGATGTCATCTTCATTTGATTTACAGTTTGATGACACACTGATACTTGATGCTTTTAGGTCATCCACCTCCTTTTGTGTAAATTGGAGGCTAACTTTTAGTTCCTGCAGTTCTTTCAAAATGGCATGCATTCTAGTGTTTGTTGTTTCCATGAAGGTGTGCATAACGACTTTAAAATTGCTTTCTTGTTGTTGTAACAGTTCTTTATAGAAAGCTTTGTTGCGCCATCAATTCACGCACCTGCTCATGTGAGATATATTGTCCATTGTTCTTTTCTTTCTCCTTACGACCGGCCATCTTGTGTGATTTGGAGAGCCTTTGTTGTAGGCCACAACTTCACCAAGGGAATCAAAAGTCTGTCTCCATCCAATTTCAATCACAATTTAACTTATGTTGTGTAGAAAAACTATTTAAAACCACCTATGAAACGTCAATATAAAAAATGAGGATTGGAAAGATTTCTGGTAGATTCCAACGACCAAATTAGCAGGGACTATGATTCCATGAGTATCAATTTATTAGCCAAGTAATGTACACTTACAAGGAATTTGTCTTATTATAGTGCCACCTTGTGGTTGATACAAAATTTGGTATACAGCTTCTTGTAAACTCAGAGTTTACAAGAAGCTATATACCAATTTTTGTGAGTATTGAACACAAGGTGGCACTATAATAAGCAAACTTAAAATTGGTACATACAGACAACAAAACATTCTGCTAATGTGCCAAATTATTTTTCTGATGCTATAGGGGCCACTAAAACTGTATAAATGTGATCAAAGCAGTTGAACTTTTACACGGAAAAACATTCGCAAGATCTATTGGCAAATTTGGCCATTTCGATCATCTATTCACATGTGCTTGGACCCTGATTTCTTTTGCAGCTATATAGTATTTGACACTAGTTTCTATGCAGTTTGATTGTGGCTCAGGCATTTACAGTCAGTTATTCCATATTTGCTAAAGTGTTGTTGTTTTTTTGTTTTTTTGTGCTTGAGGGATTTTACACTTCTGTTGTCCGTTATCTCTCCTCCAACAGACCAGTCTGCATGAAAGCATGGAGTTCTTCAGCTCTATATGTAACAGTACTTTCTTCAAAAGAGCTTCACTGGTGAGCTGAATTATTTTTATTCTCAGGCCTGTAAAACCTACGAAATGTAACATGAAGGCTTTTCACACTATGCTTAACCCTGGTTAATGTTGTTTTTTTTTTGTTTTTTTTAAACCCTGTAAAGTGAATACAGCCATATTGATACGGTGCATTCATTAAGTATTCAGACCCCTTCATTTTCTTCACATTATGTTGCAGCCTTATGCTAAAATGCTTTAAATTCTTTTTTTTTTTTTTTTCACTTCAGTCTACACTCCATACCCCATAATGACAAAGCAAAAACAAGATTTTTGATAACTGCAAATTTATAAAAAAATAAATAAATAAAAAAAAAAATAAAAAAATGAAATCACATTGACAAAAGTATTCAGACCCTTAACTCAGTACTTATTTGAAGTACCTTTGGCAGCGATTACAGCCTCAAGTCTTTTTGGGTATGATGCGACAAGCTTTGCACACTTTGGATTTTCTGCCATTCTTCTCTGCAGATCCTCTTGAGCTCTGTCAGGTTGGATGGGGACCGTCGGTGGACAGCCATTTTCAGGGGTCTCTAGAGATGTTCGATTGATTCAAGTCTGGGCTCTGGCTGGGCCACTTAAAGGACATTCACAGAGTTGTCCCTAAGCCACTCTTGTGTTGTCTTGGCTGTGTGCTTAGCATCATTGTCCTGTTGGAAGGTGAACCTTCAGCCTAGTCTGAGGTCCTGAGCGCTCTGGACCAAGTTTTCATTAAGGACATTTCTGTATTTTGCTGTGTTCAGCTTTACTTCAACCCTGACCAGTTCCCCAGTCCCTGCTGCTGAAAAACACCCCCACAGCATGATTCTACCACCGCCATGCTTCACTGCTGGGATGGTATTGTGCAGGTGATGAGCAGTGCCTGGTTTCCTCCAGACATGACGCTTGGAATTGAGGCCAGACAGTTCAATCTTCATTTCATCAGAAAGGATAATCTTGTTTCTCACAGTCTGAGGGTCCTTTAGGTGCTTTTTTGTGTCTTGCACAGAGGAGAGGCTTCCATCTGGCCACTCTGCCATAAAGCCCAGATCGGTGAAGTGTTGCAGTGATGGTTGTCCTTCTGCAAGTTTCCCCTATCTCCACACATGATCTCTGAATCTTGGTCATTTCTCTTAGCAAGGCCCTTCTACCCTGATTGCTCAGTTTGGCTGGGCGGCCAGCTCTAGGAAGAGTCCTGGTTGTTCCAAACTTCTTCCATTTTAAGAATTATGGAGGCCATTGTGCTCTTGGGAACCTTCAATTCAGCCGAAAAATGTTGTAGTCTTCTCCAGATCTGTGCCTCGACAAAATTCTGTCTCTGAGCTCTGCAGGCAGTTCCTTTGAACTCATGGCTTGGTTTTTGCTCTGATATGCATTTTCAGCTGTGGGACCTTATATAGACAGGTGTGTGCCTTTCCAAATCATGTTCAATCAATGGAATTTACCACAGGTGGACTCCAATCAAAGTGTAGAAACATCTCAAAGATGAGCCAGAGAAATGGGATGCACCTGAGGTAAATTTCAAGTGCCATAGAAAAGGTCTGAATACTTATGTTAATGTGATATTTCAGGTTTTTCTTTTTAATACATTTGCAAAGTTATCAAAAATCTGTTTTTTTGGGGTATGGGTTATGGAGTGTAGGTTGATGTGAAACTAATTTAAAGCATTTTAGCATAAGGCTGCAACATAACAAAATGTGAAAAAATGAAGGGGTCTGAATACTTTCTTGTATTTAAGCTTGAATGTATTTGTGTTTAATATATAGTTTGAATCCTCTGTTCTGTTAATCCATTAACAGAATCTGGATCCATAAACCCCTCCTTTTGCCCTCAGCAGAACATCACATAATTGCCTGTGATATCTATATTAAGTGTGATGCACTGGGGAGAGTCATTTCAAAGAGCTCTTGAAGCAAACCTGTTTAATTGGACTCGTTGAGATTAAGTGTGGTGTATGCGTCAGTGCCATCATTTGATACACGCAGTGCGTCAGTAGAACAGGGTTAACCTGTCTATACAATCATTTTTATAGCTGTGCTTGTCATTTTCGTGATACAATTTATACATTTCGTTCATGTACTTATTAGAAATCAGGTGTAGGATTTCAAGAGAAATACATTTAGTCTATGCTAATCATTAAGTATTTGTCTGAATATATTACAAAATAATGAACATGTTTGTCCTGCATTAAGTGATGAGGAATTGGATGGTGTCAGATGTTATCAGTTTTTAAAATTAACTTTTTAATTGTATTCTCAGGTTTTATTTATGAACAAAATTGATCTGTTTGGTGAGAAAATATTGTATTCTGGGAGACACCTGCGACTTTATTTGCAAGACTTCAAAGGTAAACACTTGTATTTATCCCACATTTATTTCACACTTAAAGAAAATGTGAAACCTGATAAGAACTTGTCTGGGTCATAATATACCACAAAATCCAAAACTAAAAATAAATTATATTTTATGTAATAAAATTAAGCATATTTTTAGAACCATTAAGATACAGCAGCAATAAAGTGTGTGAAACCTATGAAATTAAATGTTTTTCTGCATTAATTGGTCAGAAAATGTGATCTAATCGTCATCAAAGTCACAAGACAAACACGATGTTGCTTAAGCTAACAACATAAACAATTATAATCTTTCATGTTTTTATTGAGCATGTCCCATTAAACATTCACAGTGCTGTGGAAAAAGAAAGAACTGCCTCAGCTCAGCCATGTTTCTGGGATATCTTGTGTGAACTGCTCTCTTGAGGTCATTCCAAAGCATCTCTATTGGGTAAAGTTTAGGGCTCTGACTGGGACACTCCAAAAGTTGGATTTTCTTTTTTGAAGCCATTCTGTTGTGGATTTACTTCAATGTTTAGGGTCATTGTCTTGTTGCATCACCAACTTCTGAGCTTCAGCTGGCACACAGCCACCCTGACATTATCTTGTAGGATATCTTGATAAACCGCGAAGCAGCAAACAGCCCCAAATCATGATGCTCCCTCCACCGTACTTCACCGTTGGGATGATGTTTTCATCTTGGCATGCAGTGCCCTTTTTATGCCATACGTAGTGCTACATGTTCTTAAACTATTCAACCTTGGTTTCATCAGTCCACAAAACATTTTACCAGTAGCATTGTGGAGTGTCAAGGTGGCGTTTGGCAAACTTAAGGCACGTAGCAATGTTTTAGTTGGAAAGCAGCAACCTTCCTTCGTGGTGTCCTGCCATGGACACCATGCCTGTTTAATGTTTTCCATATAGTAGACTCATGAACAGAGATGTTAACCGGTTCCAATGATTCCTTAAAGTCTTTAGCTATCACTCTAGGGTTCTGTTTTTTTTTTTTTTTTTACCTCTTAGCATTCTGTGGTGTGCCCTTTTTGAGTCATCTCAACTGGACGGCCACTTCTAGGGAGAATAGTCACAGTACTACATCGTCTCCATTTTATAGATCGATATTCATCTGTTCACAGTTAGGTAAACTAAGTTCATGATAAAGGTTTGCAAATTTATGCAAAGCAACAATTCTTGATTGTAGGTCTTCTGATATCTTTTTTTTTTTTTTTGAAAGAGGCACAGATGCTTCTTGTGAATGGTAAACTCAATGTTTGAGTGCTTTTTTTTATAAGTAGCTCTAACCCACACCTCCAACTTAATTGTATGCTAGGTTTGCCAACTCCTGACTCTAATTAGCTTTTGTTGATGTCATTAAAACCTACACTGTCAATGTTTTATTGATGTTTTCAATATGTACAAGAACAATACAATAATTTGCGTGTTATTAATTAACAGATTGTTTGTTCATTATTGTAACTTGGATCAAACCAGATTTTAAGACAAATTTATACATGAAGCAAAAAAAAGACGTCCTCACTTTCAACTGCTTTTATTTTCAGCAAACTTAACATGTGTAAATATTTGTATGAACATAAAAAAGATTCAACAACTAAGACATGAACTGAACAAGTTTCACAGACATGTGACTAACAGAAATGGAATAATGTGTCCCTGAACAAAGGGGGGGGTCAAAATCAAAAGTAACAGTCAGTATCTGCATTAAGTACTGCAGTGCATCTCCTCCTCATGAGATGGAGGCACTTCCACCAAGGCACTTGCAATTTCCCGGACATTTCTGGACATTTCCCCAGACGTGCTCAATGGCTCGAGTACAGGCCTCGGTGTAACGCTCATTCCTTCGTCGATAAACGCGAGTCCGACCATCACCCCTGGTCATTGAAGAGCACATTTTGTCAGTCCTGTCTGGTCCAGCGAAGGTGGGTTTGTGCCCATGATGTCTGGTAAGGACCTGCCTTACAACAGGCCTACAAGCCCTCAGTCCAGCCTCTCTCAGCCTATTGCGGACAGTCTGAGCACTGATGGAGGGATTGTGCGTTCCTGGTGTAACTCGGACAGTTGTTGTTGACATCATCCTGTGCTTGTCCCGCAGGTGTGATATTCGGATGTACTGATCTTGTGCAGGTGTTGTTACACGTGGTCTGCCACTGCGAGGACGATCAGCTGTCCTTCCTGTCTCCCTGTAGCGCTGTCTGAGGTGTCTCACACTATGGACATTGCAATTTATTGCCCTGGCCACATCTGCAGTCCTCATGCCTCCATGCAGCATGCCTAAGGCATGTTCACGCAGATGAGCAGGGACCCTGGGCATCTTTCTTTTGGTGTTTTTCAGAGAAAGGTCTCTTTAGTGTCCTAATTTTTATAACTGTGACCTTAATTGCCTACCGTCTGTAAGCTGTTAGTGTCTTAACGACCGTTCCACAGGTGCATGTTCATTAATTGTTTATGGTTCATTGAACAAGCATGGTAAACATCGTTTAAACCCTTTACAATAAAGATCTGTAAATTATCTTTTTAAAATACAGTGTCCTGAAAAAGGGACGTTTCTTTTTTTGCTGAGTTTATATGCAGGAAATTCCAAAGAGTGCAAACTACTACTTGCCGCTCTATTTGGCATTGTGACATTTTCATGGCAATTAAGCACATTTTCAACCCCCAAATTCAAATTTTTGTACTGAAAAGATCTCATTCTTATTATTGTAAAGCAAGTTGTCCAGTGTTTATATATCATTGTCTTTGTACAAAATAAATAGGTATTTAAGTTGTCAAGTATTTAAATATCTGTGTGTGTGTGTGTGTGTGTGTGTGTGTGTGTGTGTGTGTGTGTGTGTGTGTGTGTGTGTGTGACATGAGATTAAGATTTTACTGATTTGTAATGGCTTTCACCAGTTATTTCCCTTGTCTAATTTGTTCATTATTTTGTACTAGTTTAGCATTGTCTTCGATCATTAGCAGTTTGTGAAAATGTCTGCATTGTTTTTTATACTTTCAGTCTTTTCTCTACCAAAACATTACTCTGTTTTAAACAAGATTTATAAAAAGAACTGTGAATCTCCATAGAAATTTCACAACCAAAACATCTTGCAGCCAAGCAGCTGTTGAGGTCATGTAAAGTGACTTAACATGTCCATGTATACAGTATGCTTGCCACTCAGAATTCTACACAAAACACCCCACTATTAAATGCCATGTGTCTATAATGCAGATTTTTTTTTTTTTTTTTTTAATGAAATGACATTCAAGAGTTTTGAAAAATAACATAATGGGCCAGACACAGTTTATAAGTGATTGATATGTTTGTGTTTCTCTGCGGGCTGCAGGTCCTGACCGTGATGTGAACTCTGCTGCGCGATATGTGACTGATCAGTTTGTGTCGTGTGCCGCCACCTCAGGCAAGATGGTGTACCCTCACTTCACCAACGCCACAGACACAGACAGCGTGCACGATGCTTTTCAACTCGCCGCAAGCATAATTACTAAACACAACCTTCAAACTGTCTCACTTTTATAACTTTATGTATCTGCTTTTTCTGTGTACATGACTGACAAATGTTTTGGTGGATTGTTAGTCATTAATATTTTTATACAATAAATATTTTTAAACTTTAAATATATTTTTATACTTTTTTTTTTTTTTTTTTTTTAATACTTTCAAATGCAACATTGTAACTACAGCACAGTAAAAATGTGCTGAGGTGCAGGTTAAATTCATGCATGTACAATACTTTTGTTTTTCACATGCTTTTATTGTTAAGCAATAAACTACTGGTGGAAACGTGGCAGAACCTGGTCAGATTGCTTACTGCTGACATGTCACACAAATTAAGTCCCACTTAAAAGATGTCTGAATGTTAGTTAGATAAAATATACATTTATTTAGACGTTGGCACAAGCGCACTCTACACAAAGAAGTTCGTTAGGTTTGAAATAAGGCCATAGATATACTGTTCAGAATGACAACAAAAAAGTTAATTCCCTATTTAAAGGGAAAATGACTTCATCCATTAAAAATCACTTTGACAAGGTGCTTAAAGGCATAGTTAACCCAAAAATGAAAATTCTCATTTACTCATGCCATCCCAGATGTGTATGACCTTTTTTATTCTGCTGAAGACAAATTAAGATTTTTGGAAGAATATCTCTGCTCAGTTGGTCCTCACCATGCAAGTGAATGGTGACCAGAAATTTGAAGCTCCAAAAAGAACAAAGTCAGCATAAAGGTAATCCATAAAACTCTAGTGGTTAAATCCATACCTTCAGAAGTGATATGGGTGAGAAACGGATCAATAGGTCCTTTTTTACTATAAATTCTCCTTCCTGCCCAGTAGGGGGCAATATGCATGAAGAATGTGAAAGTGGAGATTGATTGTAAGAAAAAAGTTCTTAAATATTGATCTGTTTCTCATCCACTCCTATTATATTCTGAATATATGGATTTAACCACTGGAGTTAACCACTTTATGTGCTTTTTGGACCGTCTGAGTTTTGGTCACCATTTACTTGCATTGAATGGACCAACAGAGCTGAGATATTCTTCTAAAAATCTTTGTGTTCAGCAGAAGAAAGAAAGTCACATCTGGGATGAGATGAGTGAATTTAGATTTTTGGGTGAACTATCCTTTTAAATAAGAGTGAAGTCAGTTCTGAGAAAAGACACAATTTAATATTGTGTTATCTACTGTAATGCCATTATAAGTGACTTAATTGTCCAAATACTTTTGGGGACACTATTTGTCCATGTTATTCCAAAACTAAGGAATTAGGATCACAGTTGTTGTTCTCGCCTTGCTCACAAATGTGTATTAAACAACTGAACGGAGATGTAAAGTAAATCATGTCCATGTGCAGTATAAATGTGTCCATGTTCAGGCATTGAGACAGTCTCTGGAGTCCACGCTGAAGATCACACGAGCTTCACACTGAAATGAGCTGCTGTCCTGCACAAACTCACAGCTCTGAAGATTTGGAGAAATGTCCTTCACACAAATAGGCTGAACAGAGAAAACAATATCACAGTTAATGAGGATATATATATATATATATATATATATATATATATATATATATATATATATATATATAATTATAATTATTACAGTTATTATAATTTTGCTTGTTTAAAATAAAGCCTTTTTGAGACCATTAAGGTTTTCTTTTTTTCATTGTGATCATTTTCATGACAACTAAGCATTGTAATATCCATTATTCTTAATGACTCTACATTCCCATTACTGTACGATAGATAGATAGAAAAAAAATTAGCTACGGCAACTAGTAGCCTTCTGTAAAGAAGAACATGAAACTCTCACCATGTTTTTGAGGAAGTTTCGAGGTATGTGTGTCTGTGAGAGCACATTGATGTTTGTCAGAGGGTCAGCGGGTTCTGCATCTTCTGATCTCTTGAAGGAAGATCTTCTGATCCCGGACAGCAGTCCTGACGCTCTGCCCACGGAGTAATAACTCGGTCCCGCCGCTTGCTTGTACCACGCGTCCACTGGATTACAAGCGACAAGTGCAGAAACGAGCAGAAGTATGAGTGTGAGTCTGTCAGATCTCTCCATAACTGGTGATGATGACGGGTTTATTCTGTCAGTGTTCGCTGAAGATCTTCCTCTGTTGTGTTCAGCTGTCTGTGGACGCTTATATATGGAGATCCTGTGGTCACGCTCACCTGTATGATCATCAGCATCAGTGATTTGATATTGGCTCTGTTTGAGGATTTCTCCAACTGAAACGCAAGCAGAGCTTTACCTTAGTTATTGCTTTGTTTTTAGCTTTAAAAAAAATTAATTGTATTAATGCTTGCCTTATAGGTACAGTAGGGTAGAGCGAGCTGTAACACTGTGAATATTTCCCTTCTAGTACAAGTTCTGTCATTGTGTGCACATTCACATGAGGAAAGTTAGTAAACGTTTCTAAAAAAATATTAGGAAAGTTTTCATTTTCTTACGCCATTTTCATTGTAATAAATTAGTATTCCTGACAAACCACGAAAGGATTTTTTTTTTTTTTTTATTGAGGAGCTTCTTTAAAATGAACATGATATGGGAAATGCTAGGATGTAAGGTAGGTCACTGAGAAAATCAAGCACGCATGTGATCAGCGGGGGACAGGACAGATGTAACACTGTAGAAAACGCTCCTTCCAGAGATTTGTTAGCTTTTATTCAGTCAGAAAGCTTAGATAAGCAAGACAATACATGAATGAATGAATTGGTAGAAAGCCAGATAGACAGACAGAAAGATATATATATCCTTGTCTTCACCCTGATAGCACACATACATCATACAGACGTCTATTTAAAGAGTGTGTTTACATCTGGAAGATTTATTTATTTATTTGTATTTTTTTTTTTTTTGCTCAACTGCAATAGGTCTATAAGACATTTCCTCTCGGATGTCAATAAGACATTCAGCGCATGAGTTTGAGACATTTATGTTTTAGAATGTTTGTAAATCTGATCTTTTTAAGATGTTAAACAGATGTTAATTAAAATGTTATGTTTTCCAGATGAAAAGATCTAAAACAGACATCTTGGAGATGTACGTGTGCTATCTGGGCACATAGTAATTGTGGAAAATATAAACAATGTCTGCAGGTTTTTGACATGCGTTTTGTCTTTAGACAGGTAAAGGCATCTCATGTGAAAAATGGCATGTTTATTCTGGTCAGTGTTTGTGCTGTATTGCAAAAAGCAAAAGTGTTACTGTATTTGGTCTAGTAATTATCTATTCCAAGCTGTTACTCCAACACTGCTTGATCATACCATGAAAGACTAGATGTACTGTATGTAAATGTTACTTGGAGATAAAATATACGGTTGCCATTTTGCATTTACGTTCTGTTTAAAAAAAACAATCATTATTATACATAATACATATACATATTATAAAACAAGTTTTCAGCTAACGACCCGTCATCAGTGTGGAGTGGCATGAAACAACTCACAAATTACAGGACTCCTACCCCCAACCCTGTGGTGGACCAACAACTGGCTGATGACCTGAATGTGTTCTACTGCAGATTTGAAAGGCCCAATCTCACACCCCACACCCACTCTGACCTTCACTTCACACAAACACCAACACCTCCTGCAACCCCCCTCCTCTCCCCTCCTGCTACTCAAACTGCACTTAAGATCTGTGAAGATGATGTGAGCCACGTCTTTCGGAAACAAAAGACGAGGAAAGCTTCAGGCCCAGGTGGCATCTCACCAACGTGTCTTCGATCCTGTGCTAACCAGCTGGCCCCCATCTTCACACAGATCTTCAATAGATCATTGGAGCAGTGCGAAGTCCCATGCTGCTTCAAACACTCAATCATTATTCCTGTCCCAAAGAAACCAAAAATCACAGGACTTAATGACTACAGACCTGTCACTCTGACGTCTGTGGTCATGAAATCATTTGAGAGACTGGTGTTTGCCCACCTGAAGAACATCACTGGACCCTTTCTAGATCCCTAAATTTCTAGATTTGCTTATCGAGCAAACAGGTCTGTGGATGCTGCAGTCAACATGGGATTGCATCATATCCTGCAACACGTGGACAGACCAGGGACATATGCAAGGATCCTTTTTGTGGACTTCAGTTTGGCTTTCAACACCATCATCCCAGCTATACTCCAGAATAAATTACACCAACTCTCTGTTCCTACGTCTATCTGTCAGTGGATTACCAGCTTTCTGACGGACAGGCAGCAGCTTGTGAGAAAGGGGAAACTCACTTCCAGCACCTGTACAATCAGCACTGGTGCCGCCCAGGGATGTGTGCTCTCCCCACTACTCTTCTCCTTCTACACCAATGACTGCATCGCCAAGGACCCCTCTGTCAAGCTCCTGAAGTTTGCAGACGATACCACTGTCATCGGCCTCATCCGAGATGACGATGAGTCTGCATACAGAAGGGAGGTTGAACAGCTGGCTGTCTGGTGCAGTCAAAACAACCTTGAGTTGAACACGCTCAAAACGGTGGAGATGATTGTGGACTTTAGGAGGAACACCCCAACACTGACCCCCCTCACCATTCTAAACAGCACTGTGGCAGCAGTGAAGTCATTCAGGTTCCTGGGCACTACCATCTCACAGGACCTGAAGTGGGAGACACACATTGACTCCATTGTGAAAAAGGCCTAGCAGAGGTTGTACTTCCTTTGCCAGCTGAGGAAGTTCAACCTGCCACAAGCACTGCTGATACAGTTCTACTCAGCAGTCACTGAGTCTGTCCTCTGCACTTCAATAACTGTCTGGTTTGGTTCAGCTACGAAATCAGACATCAGAAGACTACAAAGGACAGTTTGGACTGCTGAGAGGATTATTGGTTCTTGTGCCATTTGCACTGTGCATAACAGATTTGTATTTGCACTGTACATAACAGATAACAGATTTGTACACAACGTATGTGTATGTGTGTATGTATGTATGTATGTGTATGTATGTATGTGTATGTCTGTGTGTGTATGTACGTATGTGTATAACTATTTTTAATTTTTTTTATTATTATCTCTGTCTTGCTGCTGTTTTTGTATTGTTTTTGTATTGTTTTTGTACTGTTGTACACTGGAAGCTACTGTCACCAAGACAAATTCCTTGTATGCGTATGCATACTTGGCAATAAAGCTGATTCTGATTCTGAATCATTACATTTCATGTTTATCACCTTGATCTCCTGAATTAGACCTGACAAATACCGCCACCTGCTGGCATAGTTGCGTTACTAAGGGAACTTTGTGTATATGTTTAAGCTACACTATGGCTGCGTTCAACTTCAAATTTGTATGCCCTTCCCTAGCTAACTTCCCTCCATCTCACGGACTCGGATGTACGTCATTGCTTGTGGCGTGAGTGTCCACTACTGGCGGATCCTGTGCAATGGGTTTTGGAACACCCTTAACCCTTGATCACTTGGAGCACACTGATGGCTGATGTCAATTTGTGGAATTATTTAGTGATATATATATATATATATATATATATATATATATATATATATATATATATATATATATATATTTATTTTTAATTTTTTTATTAGAATTAATTGTTAGAAAGGATTAATCAAGCTTTACAAAAACAAAAATGGTAACATAACAATGAACACATGGGCTATAACTGTGTGATAAACAGTTTAAGGTAGCTACAAGTATTATGCTGTTAAATCTCAATATAACTTTTCTAAACTTCACTTTCATGATTAGAGTTGTGTGGGGGTGGGGTTTATGATGTGCAATCTGCTGTCACGTCACAATCAAGTTGCATTGTGGGATATGGAGCTGCCTGAAGCATACATCAGAGCAGGCTCGCTCCCTCGGTCAAAATCGAGGGGTTGAGGGTCTGTCAACAGAAACTTCCCTCGCTCACCGAAGTAAGTGGAACAGACTTCCAAAATGGCAGCGGGGAAGTGCTTAGGTGAGTTAGCAGTGGATGTTAAAAGTGAAGTGGAATATAGCCTATGTAACTTTTGGCCCTCTAGTGGTTAAAAAATAAAACTGCATGTGTCTTGCAGAAGAATATTTTTTTGGTAATGACGTAAGTTGTGCTTCGGCTCTGCTCCTCCGTGCAGATGAATGTGCTTCGAGGCACCGGTGTACACTGGATACAGGACATCTTATCAGAGGGAATGGACAAATAAATAACAAATTAATATATTATTTATTCACGGGGGTACTGGAAACTATGGCAGCTACGGGCTGATTAACTGTATAAATCCATGTAAACATCCAAGTTAAGTGTAAATGCCTTTTGCTCTGCCGTTTGCATGATTGACATCTGGAATGTGAACAGACAGCATTTCTGCGCGTGCACAGCGAGGGGTGCGAGGTGATCATATGGCTGTGTCCGAACTCGTTCACTCATTCACTATTTCCTATATAGTGAATGACAGTGTGTGCACTATATCTCAGCAGTGAGTGAACAAAATGAGTGAGTGAATTCAGATGCTGACATATACGAGGGTTGTCGCAGAAACAATGTCACAATGTACTTTTAAAATACTTGGGCCTTACTTGTTATTCTTATTAAATAATATATAAATACAATAAATCTTCATTCTGTTTGTCATTTTTAATATATATCTTAATATAGAGAGTAAACACATTTTATCAAATGTACATTATTGTATTTATTTGTTATATTTTAGTATCTTTAAACTCCAATACAAGATGGGTAGCATTTCTGGGCGCATCATGCCCTCATCTCACCAAATTATCATAACCTACTGTACATGTTATAACCGAATATTTAAATCATCCACAGAATTAACATTTCCACTGTGTGCAGTCTCCTGAGTTAAAATAATACCACATCAGTGAATTTTTTAGTAAATAAAGAATTCTTCAGCTTAATGGCAAAATTCTGTATAAATATAAATAAAGAGTACATTTTAAAATGTATCTGTATATTTTGCCTCTCTATTTGTTATTATGTTAATCAAGTAATGATTTGTCAAAAAGTAATTTAATACATTCATCATGAAATAAAACATTGCAGGAGTGAAGGAAGCAGTAAACTCCCAGCTCGTACGTCATCCCTGCGGTGGATAATGGGCAATTAACCATCGTCGAGTGTACATCAAATGTACACTCGAAATTAGAGTACATTGTAGGCTGCATACTCTGCGTTTAGGGAGCGGCAGTATAGCTGTACAGAACTAATGATCTAAATTCTTTCGACACTGAAAACTGTAACTACACTGAAATAAGAATCCACGCGGGACTTTAAAAGCTATGAAATAGCGAAAGTAGGCATTAATAAAGCATGATCTTGCTTTGGTTTATATTTCAGCATTATATATAATGTCCCTGAGGGACATTTTCACGTTTTCACTGTAATAATTACTAGAAAGCTTTCCAACCCTCTCCTCTTATTGACAAATTCATCCAGATCTGACAAGAGCCTTTAAAGAAAAAGATTGTCATTTTTGGTTCACCCAAAAATGACAATTCTCTCATCATTTACTTGCCCTCATGCGATCACTGATTTGTATGACTTTCTTTCATCTGCTGAACACAAATAAATATTAATATATAATTATATATAAATAAAAATAAATATTTTGAGAAGAATTTCTCAACTCTTTTGATCCATACAATTCAAGTGAATGGTGATCAGACCTTTGTAGCTCCAAAGGTCAGCTGCCTACGTTTTCGGATGCAGTCCGGTTGTGGTTGATGAGTCGATAGTTGAGGACTGAGGAGAGACACAGAAAAAAAACAAGTTCATTTGAATGGACTGAGGACAAAAATTTGTATATATTTTTCGAAAAGATTTAACTCAAATTGCTGCCTGAGTGTGTCATGACAGTTGTTGAAAGAAGAAAATCCACTCTAGCACCCCTTGTGGCAACGCTGAGAATGCAGCGCGTACTGCAGTCTCGTCACATTTGAACTTTTTGTTTAGTCTCCCATTAAGCTCATGCCAGTGCTGGCACACGTGCCATAGGTTGCCGACCCCTGGTCTATTGTATAGTCAGCCGTTTGTATAACAAACCATAATCATGTCTCAAATGCAGAGCGGATTGTGTTTATTACATGGTTACTTAGCAAAGAAATACCTAATTGCTCACGAAATATTGATGTGAGATTAAATTATTTTATTATTCTAAAATAACATAAAATGCAACAAAAGACAATGGTGTAGTACTAGCCCAGGTAGCATATAGTAATCGCCCCGAGCTCGGCAGGTATGATACCTGCTGCCGGCTGCCTCACGTGTTTTCTGTCCATCCGTCCATCCATCTATCCACAGTACATAAGCCTTTTTACACGTAGCAAAAAATCTTTCCTAGACTAAATCAAAGTTTGCGTAGATGAACTTCCCTTTTCTTGTTTAATTTTACCATTATAGAGTACTATGCGCAGCTGTGCAAAATAAATAAATAAATACAGTAAATAAATTAAAATAAAATAAATGAATAATAATAATAATAAATATGCTATAATTGATTTGTATAATTATTAGTTTATGATGGTTAAATACTTCTAAAGGCACTGTACACAAATACATACATGTACATGCATATTGATCTCAGAGGGGAAATTCCTTGTCAAAAATACAAGTCATTCTAATGGAATCATATTAAGGATCAAATCCTATCAAAATAAGAATAAGAATCACAAAGAATAACTTGATTCAGAGAGGATTCTTGTTTGAACCCATCAGGATTGGTTAAAATATAAAAATACAGTATCATTCATTATTAATTGAAAATAATATTATATAAAATACAGTATTTACAAAATATTATAAATGAAATAATACAAATATTTATATAATTATATTATAAATATGATTTTATAAGCATGCTGTTAATTATATAGTATAATTATATAATTATAATTAATATTGCAATCATAAATATTAAATTGCTGTAAAATGAATACAAAATATCAATTATTATATCAAAAAGGAAAACAAGATAAATATTAAATGAAGATTTTTAACAAGGGATACGGCAATAACAAACACCGAGTGCTGAAAAACTGTATATATTGAGCAAGTATGTGCATATGTATAATCAGTACTGTATTTATGTGCCTGTGGAGCTACACGATGTATCACGTGAAATCACGCCCATTTTTCACGAAACGAAAGTTCAGAAATGTGTGAAAGCCCCGCTCTTAATCAGCAGCTTCAATGTGTGTGTGGAGAGCTTCTGGACGTGATCTGATCTGTGTGACTGAGTGCCAAACACAAGATGACATGCCGTGACATGCGTGTTCATCTGTGAATTCACACACCTGTACTGTACTGTACCAGGTAAGAGACAAACTAGAGAGTCCACTCGCGTTTTTATTACGTGTGTGTCTCCTTAGCTTTAGCATGACAGATGAGGAAGAGATCAGACTGCATGACGATCCTCTCGATCGGACGCTAATATCATCATCAAATTATATACAGCTGAAATAACACTTTCATTGGCTCATCGTGAATGTAATTAAACTGTCTGGGACCATTCTGGTTAGCTCGTTTGTCAAGTTCTGTACTGCGTTATCTGGTTGGTTTCGGGTAACTGCGCGGTTTGTTGTGCCAGTTTACTGATATATAAATGATTCGAGTGTAATGTACCGATCGTCACATTAACCTGCAAATAGAAATGAGATGTGCAAGTTTACTGTGTTTATTGGGGCAGAAGATGGATGTTTGTGAATAACAGGTTCGCCATTCTGACACTTGATGTGGTCTGACTTTATTAATAATATAACGTTAAATGAAAAGCTCGTCATATGTAGGTGTTCAGAATATTTCTCAACATGTATTCCTGTGCGCTTGATAATTACATTCATAAGCGCTACATACAATTAGTTTCATTTCTGTGGGCGGTTTCGTCTTGTTCGTACTAGTTTTAATGTGCAGTGAATTGAGCCACAGCGGCCTCTGTTGGTGGACTTTAGAAGCCCTTATTCACGTTAGCGCCATCTTTGACTAATGGGAATGAAAACGAGGCTGTGAGGGATACACTTACAGTCTCTTCAATGAACGAACGGTAATAACTCATGTTGTCTGGAGTTATTTGTATACTGACTGTTCTTGTACAGATATTTTATCAATGGTTATCAATGCGGAACGATCCAAAAACACTTTAAACTGCAGTATAGTCCATTGAAGAGACTGCAAGTGTATGCCTGACAACCTCGTCGTCAAAGATGGCGCTAGAGTGAATAAGATGTACTGGGCAAAATACAGAAAATGAAGAAATCACGAATTCATGTATTTTTGTATTAATTTACCCCTTTATTCAGTAATTTCTGTATTATTATTTTTTTTAATTTAAAATTTTTATTTGTATAAATTTTATTTAAATATTTATTGACTTTTCTCTAATAGTAAAATCTAAAATCTTTATTAAAATCACTGGAATCTTTGTTGCTTTTATAAAATGTTGTCAGTAGCAATGCTTAATAAAACACACCAATGCTTATTAAATAGAGTTCATAAGCCTAACTATGGGCTTTTTACTGTTGACCAAGCTACCAAAAGTTGATCAAAAATTTAATGATTGCCCCAATACAATAATATTCCGGGTTCAATACGAGTTAAAGGTGATGTAAGTGATTTTAGTGTTCTGAAGCTTTCATGTGACTGAGCCGTTGAATTAGCCACGCCCCCTCATTCCAAAACCCCGCACTCTAAAGATAATTTTGAGACCAAAACCGAGCAAAAGAGCAGCATTGTTTGTTCCTGTGGCTGTCAAATTCAACAGTGGCAAAATAGCGCCCTCAGCTGACAAACAATATTAATCATAGCCTGAATGATCCGCTTCAAATGCAACACTATGAGAGTGAACTAAATGATTGACAGGTGAAAAGCGGCAATGTCTATGGACACATTTTTGTTTGCTGTTTATAAAGTCTACAGCTGTCACAGAGACCGGTGAGATATCTCAGGACACTTATTTCATTAATATCTTTAATGGAGTAGGAACATGTTTATGACTCATACCTCATTTATTTAAAAAGAAAAGAAAAAATGGTGGTTATGGAAGTGAATGTGGTTCACAAGTCATAAACATTACACATGTTAACATGATATTAGTGTGATAAAGTGCCTTACTAACCTTATCCATTTACCTTAACCAGAGTTTAGAGCCAGATCTATTTTAGAGGATTGCTTGGTGATTTTGTTTGCTTTAAAATGATTTTTTGTTAAGAATGACGCTTTAAAATGCATTTAAGAAGATTTCTTGTGGCAATAGATGAAGTGAAAAACCAAAAACAAAAAGAACAAATTAAACAGTTGTTACAGCAATTATTTGTATTCGTGTTAGGCCTTTTTATGCACTATTCTAAACTATCCCCAGTCAAAGATATTTACTGAAGTAATAAGTGTTCATTCTCATTCGTTTTCTGCAAACGTCTATATAAGGTGTGGTAGGGCACTGGGCTTTCTTTTTGAAGGTGAATGCCTACCTCATAGATTTACACTATGTTGACCTCTACACACTAGAGTAAACATTGACCTCAGTGTTAAACACGTATGCTTACCAAAGTTTGCTGTCGGATAAGGTTGAGACTGTAGGAAAAATATTAGAGGTGACAGATGGGATAGAGACACATGATTGTGTCATATTGAGTTCAAAAGTGTTGTATAAGAACAACCACACTACATTTCAAATGTAATGCACTGGACATTTCATATGCTTGCTGTCTACTTGATAGGTTTATTAGGGTTGATATCTACATTGATATTCTGGTGACGTACACCACAATATGTAAAACAAAGAAAAGTAATAGTGCAGCAAATAAAAAAAAAAAAAAAAACACCACACACATATCTCTATCTCTCTCTCTCTCTCTCTCTCTCTCTCTCTATATATATATATTTAAGGTTTTGAACCATTTCTAGGTCTCTAATCACATGTAAGCAAATTTGTGACGTTGGCCATTTTAACTCGTTTGAAAGGTC
Source organism: Myxocyprinus asiaticus (assembly GCF_019703515.2). NCBI lineage: Eukaryota > Metazoa > Chordata > Actinopteri > Cypriniformes > Catostomidae > Myxocyprinus > Myxocyprinus asiaticus. The sequence goes on along the minus strand of NC_059356.1, from coordinate 1,636,330 downwards.
AGATTTACTTGCTTCCATTGTAGCACACAAGATGCTCTTGGGAACATCCTGAAATCATGCTGGAGAACATAATCTTTAGGTTTTGTTTACACCAGCTCAATTGCATGCTGTCAGGAATAGTTAAACCAAACCTAAAAATGAAAATTCTCTCATAATTTACTCATACCATCCCAGATGTGGATGACTTTCTTCTGCAGAACACAAATGAAGATTTTTTTAAAAAAATATCTCAGCCCTTTTGGTCCATACAATGCAAGTGAATGGTGAACAGAACGTTGAAGCTCTAAAAAGGACATAAAGGAAACAAAAGTAATCCATACGACTCCAGTGGTTTAATCAATATCTTCTGAAGACAAGAGATCCAATCGGTTTTGGGTGAGAACAGACCAAAATATAAATCCTTTTTTACAATAAATCTTGACAGCAGTCTCCTTGGCGATCATGATTTCAAGCTCGATTACACTTCCGATAGCTCTGTGTGCATGCATCAAGCACTAGGAAATGTAATCGAGCTTGAAATCATGATGGTGCCTAGAGACTGCAATGCCAAGATGTACAGTGAAAAAGGAGATACATTTTGGTCTGTTCTCACTCAAAACCAACTGGATCGCATTTGATGATATGGATTTAACCACTAGAGTCAATTTGATTACTTTTATGCTGCCTTTATGTGCTTTTTGAGCTTCAACATTTTGCATTGAATGGACCTACAGAGTTGAAATATTCTTCTAAAAATCTTCATTTGAGTTCAGCAGAAGAAAGAAAGTCATACACATCTGGGATGGCATTAGAGTGAGTAAATGATGAGAGAATTTTCATTTTTGGGTGAACTATCCCTTTAAAGCCAATGGAGGACATACTTAGTATTAAGACATATTTTAATTAAACTTTTATTCTTTTAAAACAGTTTGTAATGATCATTTGTGTTAAATTAGAAAAAAATAAATATTTAGAAATCTAGTGGTCTTAGACTTTTGGATCCCATGGCATGTAGTCTTGTGTTTATTGCATTCTGTCTATTACAATGTTTTTTTAAGGTGGAGCTCTACATTTAGATGATGTGAGCTGTTTGCTTTTATTCACAGCATGAATCTTAACTCAATCTGGATTTATTGCCTCAGTTTCTAGACGGTGAACTTTGATTTATAAGGAAATGGAAATTGAAAGTGTAAAAGTTCTTAGAAACCATGTGACTGCTTGTGAGTGATCATAAAGTTCTGGAATAGTGGGTAAATTCCCTTCTCTCAGTCTCGTGCTCTTCTTGTCCTAGTTTTCCAGACATCAGGTCAGAATGAAGTGTCCTCAATGCAATCACACATCTTCGGAAAATAATCCAAAATTCTGCAGTGAGTGTGGCTTTAAACTGTCACTGCAGTCCTCTGTGAAAGCACCAGGTAAGCGCTTGAGTCTTCATACATATTTTACAAGAACTAATTTTACAAATGCAAATCCAAACCACATTTGTATTAAAAACAGATTTTGTTTTGGAACTGTATGTCGGTCTGAACTGTCATGATTGGGAGTAGTTTTTTTGTCACTCTGGATGTATCTGTATTTATTCTTACATTAATTTAATGTCATTTTTAATGCATTTATATTTTGTTTGTTTCTTGCATTTATTTGATTCTATTTGGAGATTCACTTTTTTTGCTCACTCTTTTTTCATCTGGTGAACTGTGTGGCATCCGCTATGTAGTCTCATTTGGTTACAACAATGGGGCTTGCTTTAATGACATAACACTGGCATGATGCATCTAAAGGTGCCATTTTTTAATTTAAAAGAATAGTTCACTCAAAAATTATAATTTTTTTCCATTGTTTCTCTTAATGCTGTCTCAAACTCGTATGACTTTATTTCTTTTGTGGAACACAAATACAGATTTTTTTTTTATGGATATATGATGTATATTTGCCCATAAAATGCAAGTCAATGGGGCCCAAAAGTTTAACACTCCAAAAAGGACATAAAGGCAACATAAGAGTGAGCCATGTAACTCATGTGGTTTAATCAATGTCTTCAAAAGCTATACAACCAGTTTTGGGTGAGAAACAGACCAAAATGTAACTCCTTTTTCCACTATAAATCTTGCCATCTGCAGCTTGAATAAACGTCCTTGTATTCCTCGGTATTACTCTTTCTTGTATTGACAAACACATCTGTCCTCAAAACATTTTCTTTGAGAGTTTGAGATGTTATAAAGCTAATAAATGATGAGAGAATGAACATTTCTTGGTGAATTATCCCTTTAACAGAAGCGTGAATGGGATTTTAGAGCTGCGGTTATCAACTGATGTTTTCGTAGCGTGTTGAAATGTGTCTGCTGTGTGACCTTTGCTTTTGTTTTTATCAGACAAGCCACAAGACCAGTCTCAGACATCCTCAAACATTCACCATACCACTGATGTAGAAATGACTGATATCGGGCCTGACTCTGTATCACTGGATAACAAGAACTCCAATATATCTCCAAAACGACCAAACGAAGATGTCATCCCCATTTTAAAGAAAAAGGTGATGGAAATTGAGCATCTTAATTAACATTGAACTATGTTTAAATTGTCTCTCCTAGCTTTGTTAAGCCTACATCAATTTGTCTAGTTGAGCCTTCCTCCTATAGCTCTGAAATTTTGTTGTTAGTGTTTTGTGACTCATAGTTTGTATGGATCCTGCTTCCACAGAAAAGAAAGAAAAAAAAGAAGAAAGTGAAAGCATGTGGTGGGGAGGGGCCTTCGTCACTGACCTCTGACCTCTCTGATATATCTCTGACTGATAAAGAGATGAGAATGGAGGAAGTGTCTTCTGACAGTGAGGGTTCAATCTGCACTGTGGATGAAAAATCCTCTGAGCTGAACCCACCAGAGAGTGAAACTGCTGGGCCAAAACAACTAAACGACCCTGCTACACCCATCAGTGCTGGTGCTGGTCAGTCTGTTGAGCAGTCAAAAGGTAGCGAGGAGAGTTTTGTAACAACTGGAATGACAGAAACATCTCTGTCGCAGTCAAACCAAGAGCTGGGTAGGAACACAAGTGTTGAGAGCACCAGCACCACCAAAGCTTCTCCAGAAGTGTCTGAGGATGCAGCTCAGAAGACTGAAAAAGAGAAGCCGAAATCTAAGAACAAGGGTCTGAAGATTATGAGCACAAGCGCACAAACAGCTCTAGATGAGAATGCTAATATGAACCAGAATGCAAACATAAAGAGCAGCAGTACATGCAATCAAAGGGAGCAAGATCTTCAGAATGTGGAACCGCAGAAGAAGCTGCGGTCCAGTGGAGATTCACAGGTGAAGGTTGAGCACAGTCAGAAGCAGCAGTCTGCTCATGGGAAGAAAGATTCTGCCCCTGACAAGAAGAATCTGCAAACCAAGAAACTACATGAAAGTGGCGATACACAAACCAATAATGACAATCAGCAAGCCGCACATCCAAAAAGGTATGCAGATCATTTGATGAATGCACTATATAGAAATTGTTATAAATTGCATTGCATAGATGAATATTTTTCTCCTAGTTTATTATCTGACCAGATGTAATGTAATTTTTCAATTGCAGCAATCAGAATGAGGAACCACAGAAATCTTCTGATAAGAAAATGATGTTTGGCCCAGAGAGCAGACCTGAGGCATGGCAAAATGTATGTAGTACGGTCAAGTATGTTGCCCCTAGATAACAGGGAGGGAATTCGCAATACTTTGTTTCCTTGCAATAAGTTTTGCATTCCCTCAATTATTTTGGGATCCCTCACAAAAGCTTTATTCATCATTTACAAATAACCCATGATTGTACTTCAGTAACCAGTATGTATTTGTAGTAAAGTCATAGTAACCACAATATTTACCATGTTTTTTTTTGTTTTTTTTTTTACAGTAACCGTATCTTACCCATGATATTTGTGGTAAAACTGTGGTAATAATTCAGGAAAAACAAAACTATGGTAATAAAAATCATAATCATGAACCATGGTTAAAGGCCCATAAAATGCTTTGACGAGCACGGTTTGATTTGGTGTTTTGACTTATTTCCTACTAAACAGGAAGTGGGGGCGGAACATGTTAAATGACTCATCCCACTTTTAAAAATAGCCAATAGGCTTTAGTTTACAGAAATCAACACACAGACACACACACACACACACACACACACACACACACACACACACACACACACTCCTTTCCACCATGCTGCTAATGTCAGAGCTGCTTACTGGGTAAATTGACCAGTTTGGAACGTAAAACAGGATTAATTTTGGAAACGTGGAAAACAGGGTGAATGTGACAAAGGTGAGGTGGTAATTTTAGGCTGACTGCCTTGGCGATGGGAATTTAGGCTGACTAATGACCTTGGCGATGGGAAACAGTCCGATAAACTTGGGGCCCGGCTTATGTGAGGGGGGACGGAGTGAGATGTCCTGGGAGGACAACCAAACCCTCTACCCGCACACTTAAGCTGGGGGCTTAGTAGTGTTGGTCTGCTGACCTCTTAACCCAAGCGCCAGTCTGCAACAAGGCTTCTCTAGCGGCTTTCCAGGTGCGTCGGCACCTCTGCAAAAACGCATGGACGGATGGAACCTGAGCATCGGGCTCTTGAGCGGGGAACGGAGGGTGCTGGTAGCCGAGGCTACACTGGAAGGGTGATAACCTTGTAGACGCTGACGGCAACAAGTTATGAGCGTACTCGACCCAAACTAAATTTTCGCTCAAAGAAAAAGGGTTAACAGGAGGCCATACACTACAGGGTCTTCTCCAGCTCCTGGTTCGCTTGCTCCACCTGCCCATTTTTCTGGGGATGAAACCCAGAAGACAAACTAACTGTTTCCCTCAGCTGTCAACAGAACTCGGCCCAAAAATAAGACACAAACTGGGGTCCTCTGTCAGAAACCACGTCGACCGGGAGGCCATGAATACGGAAGACGTGATTTATGACCGCTACCGCTGTCTCCCTCGCTGAAGGTAATTTGTGGAGGGGGATGAAATGAGCCACCTTCGAGAACCGGTCCACAACATGGGGGGGGGGGGGTTTGGGGGAGGGAGGTTACAGGAAGTCTTATTAGTCGCACAAATAGGGCAGGCGGCAATGAATTGGAGAACGTCCCGCGCTAGCGACGGTATCCAGAAATGCTGTCTAATGAGTATTTGGGTACGAGTAGCTCCCGGGTGGCAGAAAACAGTAGACTAATGAGCCCAATGAAGGATGTGCATTTGAACTGATCGTGGAACAAACTGTTTGCCCGCTGGGCAGGTGGCGGGAGATGCGGTGTGTCGAAGCACAGTGTCGAAACACTGTGTGGACTTTAGCCTTCACCTTCCAGGATACCATGGCCACCACTTGAGGAGCAGGGAGGATGGTATCCGCTGGGATGGTGGAGGTCTCAATTTCAAAACATCGAGATAGAGAGTCTGGCTTGACATTCTTGGAGCCTGGACAATACGAGATGGTGAAATCAAAATGAGTGAAAAATAAGGCCCAGCGAGCTTGCCTAGAATTTAGACGATTAGCGCTACGGATGTACTCTAGGTTCTTGTGATCAGTCAAAACCATGAAAGGTATCCCCAAACCCTCTAACCAATGACGCCACTTGCCTAAAGCCAACCGGACAGCCAGTAATTCCTGGTTACCGACATTGTAATTCTGCTCCGTGGGGGTCAGCCGTGCGAAAAGAACACACATGGATGCATCTTTCCATCATGCATCCACCTCCACTATGAACTGACCAGCAGGGTCGGGGGTAATTAAAATTAGTGCAGTGGAAAACCGCTTAAGTTTAGTAAATGCGGCTTCAGCCCGCGGGGACCAACTAAAGTCAGTGCGTGTGGAGGTGAGATCCGTCAGCGGTGCAGCAAGTTGACTATAGTTGCGAATAAACCTCCGGTAAAAGTTGGCGAACCCCAGAAACCTCTGTAATGCCTTGCGAGAATCTGGGGTTGGCCACTCGTAGATGGCTTTTACCTTAGCCAGGTCCATACGTGCTCCCTCGGATGAACCCCAAGAACAGAACCGCCAGGGGTGAATACAACCATCCTCTAGGAGGAGAAGTGCCAGGAAGCAATTCAATCGCACAGTCGTACGGGCGATGAGGAGGGAGGGTTGTGGCGCAGGACCTGCTGAACACCGCCCTCAGATCGTGGTATGCCAACGGCACTCCTGACATATCAGCCAGCTCATCCTGCAATGAAACACAATACTGGACAGGGGAGACAGCAGAGTTAAGACAATGTGAAGAACAAAAAGTAGGGTGTTGGTTGCCCAATCTATGTGTGGGTTGTGTGTAACCAACCAAGGGTGTCCCAGCACAACTGGGGTGAAAGGGGATCGGATGAGGTAAAAAGACAGCTGTTCGGTGTGGTTTTCAGAGATCAAAGTGACCGGCTTAGTGGAATGGGTTATGACTGACGGGTGTGCCGCTAAGCGTGTTGGCGGTGATGGGCTCATCCAGTGGGATCCAGGGAATCCACCAATTGGAAGCCAAATCAGTGTCAATAAAATTCCCTTTGGCGCTGGAATCCACCAGGGCCGAGATAACATAACAATCTGTACCAATCAGCAGCCTAGCCAGGAGGAGTGTGCTGTGTCCAAGGGTGTCGTGCTCTCCAGTAACCCCCTAACTACTGACGAGCGTTGTCTTTTAACAGACAGTAGGCAACAAGGCGGCCGTAGAATAAACACAAACCCTTTTGAAGTTGTCGCTGCCTTTCCTTGCGGGGCATGGGAAGTCTACCCACCTGCATGGGTTCAAAATCAGGAGAATCGGAAACTCTGGTTGCAGGCGTGGATTGTGAGTGAGGTTTAACTGTCCGTGAGGGAGAAGAGCGGCGGCGACAATGCTTATTGCGTTGAGTTAAACAGTGATCCACCCAGAGGGCTAAGTCCACCAAATCGTCAAACTGCGGGGGAAGGTCCAGAGAGTAAATTTCATCTTGAATAGTGTCCGAGAGACCTAGCAAGAACAAATCCCACATTGCGGAACCATTCCAATCACTGCAAGAGGCCAGGGTGCGGAATTCAATGGCGTAATCGGCAACTGATTGATTACCCTGGGACAGCCCTGATAATATCCTCCCAGCTTCCCGAACTTGAGCTGCCCGGTCAAACACTCTGCAAAGTTCAGAGGAGAAAGCTTCATACGAGGAGCAACACGGGTGCTGGTTATCCCACATCGCCGTTCCCCATTCTCCAGCCCTCCAGGAGAGGAGTGTGATGATACATGCAATCTTCATAGTGTCTGAGGACTACGTGGAGGGCTGCAAGGAGAAGAACAGTGAACATCGTAAGAGGAAAACCCTAAAAGACCCCTCACCCGAGAATGGTGGTGGAGGAATGGCGCGTGCCTCCAAGGGGCGTGAGAAGCTGCCGGAGGAGTGGGGGGGGTGTGTCCTGCGCTGGACTCGGATCAGAGGGAGAGTGGAGCTGCTGAACCATCGTGGTCAGATTCACGAGCTGTGAAGCCATTACCTCTAATCCACAGTTAGAAGCAGATATCTGTCATCCGAGCAAAGCTCCTTTTTGAGAGAGAGGGCGGAGCGTAGTGTTGTCTCCTCCGCTGGGTCCATGCAGGCCAGTTTATTCTGTAATGGTTGGGGAGTGGGGAGGATAAAGGACCCAAAAGCAGAGAGAGAGAGAGTTCAACAGTATTTATTCACAAGTTCTCAAAAGGCAAGTCATGGTGCACCCTGCACCGGCTGAAGAAGTCGGAGAACCAGCGAGCCACCAAGGGCTAGTGAAGAGTGTGTTCATATGTGGAATATGTGATGAGAGTCCGTAGAAGCTGGTGAGTTGCAAGCGAAGCCCAGATGAATCTCCTGTGATGCGGGCAGAAATCAAGGAATCCTCCTCCACAGTCCTGGGCACCAGCTGGTGAGAGTGAATGCAAGCAGACAGGTCACCGCACCTCAATAGTCAGGCAACCAACAGACACTTGAGCTCATTCCAATTAAACAAGAGAGAAGAGTTAGACTTCACTGTAAACAGTGCACATGTAAACAGTAACAGAGAACAATAAACTGGCAAAGAAGGAGAGGAAACATGAGGAATAAGAAGGGAGTGCAATTAGAGGAAAGCAGGTGGCAGTGGGCATGTAACTCATCACCATGATCAGCGTCTCCACGGGAACAATCAGCATTCCCAAAGTAACGCTGATCACGCGTGCCGGCTCCACCTGTGAGACATGATGGAGAGAAAAACAAACAACAGTTAGAGCCGGCACACATGCCGGAACCGTGACAGATATTGACTAAAACCAGCAAAACTTTGATTTTGATTTCATGGGGCCTTTTAATGGGCAGGTTTATTATTTTTTTATGAGTGTGTTTTTTTTTAGTGAAAACCATGATTTTAAGAACCACTGTATTTGTACCACAAATTAATCATGGTGTTTCTATAGTAATACTGTATTTTTTCTTTTTTTGGTAGAATGATTATGATTTATGCTATAATAGTTTTGGTTTTATTATAATTACTATTGTTTTACTATGAATACCATGGTTAAATATGCTTACTGTGTTAAAAACATGGTATTTTTTGTGGTTATGGTATTATTACGAATGCCATAGTTCAACTGTGGTTGATGTAGTAAAACCACGGTTCACTTTTGTAAAGCATGGATAAAGCTATTGCGAGGGAAAATAAAATAATTGCCATGGAACAAAATTTATTGCGAGGGAATGCAAAACATTTTTTGAGAAAACATAAAGCTTAAGCTTGAGAGAACACATCCCACATACAAAAAAAAAAAAAGTCTTTTGAAAAAAAATTATTTCCTCCCTGTCCTCTAAAGGGGGTTGCACGCCAGATGCATCTGGCAGACGACATGACATATTCTAAAATTCGAAACAACCTTTTTCAATGAAGATACACAAACCGCCGTCGCCGCTTGGCATCTGTCGGTGCCCAACTACGATTCCGGAGGCTGCTCAAATTTCTGCTGCGCCACGGAGCGCAACTCGCATATTTTCCATTAAATTCAACCCAAATCATTATCAGAGGACATAGATTATTTACTCTAGCGTTGTTCATTCTTGAAGAAGGGAAAAACCTTGGTAACTTTTGTGTGTAATATCTGCCATCTGAACCACATCAACGTGCCCTGTGTTTGATACCTGTGCCGTGTCCTAGCCGCAACACGATGTAGCGCTTCTCATCTAATGTGTGACCACCTAAAGGGGCTCATTAACAAGTGATGATGACAAACAAGGATTTTTTTTTTTTAAGTAACTATTTGCACTAGGTGTAAATAGCACCTGCTACACAGTGCAGCTATTTGCACTAATATAGTCTGTTGGAAACTCAGAAATGAAAGAAAACTGCACCCTCAAGTGTCGCTGCAGTGGCATAAAGTATAAAGATACCGTGGATGTGCTTTTTTGGCAGACGGACCAGGGTTTGATTCCCAATTTTGTCCCAGTTTTCCCCATCCTGTTTCCTGTCTCTGCTCTTAATATTTCTTTAAATACTTTTAATAATAAATAGAAATATATAATGTAAAGTTTGATTGCCGCACAGTGATTTGGTCACCTGACAGTCGAGGAGTTGAGTGAAAGATTTGATCTGGGTAAAATTAATCATGGGTTTACTACAGTAGTATTGTCGTAACCATGTTTTTTAGCTGAAGCCATAGTTTTAATGCAATTAACCACAATGTAACTACTGTAATATGGTGTTAATATAGTACACTGATTCTTGAGATAAGGGACAAAACACACAAAAGTCTACATACAAAAGTCATCTTTATGTTAAAAATCAAGAAATTAATTCTAATAAAAATACTGGAAAAGTTAAATTTATAGGAAATGTGTATACTCGGGGCATATATTACTATCTATTTTAAATAATTTCATTAGAAGTTTTTTCAATGCATGCTCTGTACTTGGAAGCACATGTAACTTAACCTTTCCTAAGCAAGAAGTCGCAATAGTAAACTGCCAAACAAAGTGTTTCAAAATGCAACACATTTATAAATATAAATATCAAATGAAAGGAAAGGATCTGTAAGATATCAAACAATAAATAAAGTAAACTTGATATTTTCCATAAAAACTGCCTATAAAATTTGTGTCCTCACTTTGCATCAACTCTGTCAGATTTTTTTATAATCCTGAATTTTTTCTGAGGACCCCTTTCCCACTTCCTGCTCATGGTGGATGCAACAGTAGGACACGTGGTCTGGTAAATTGGATATTTTCTCTGCGGTCACGGCTTTTTCCAAAAAAATTTTTTTTAAATTGCGTAATAATTTTGTCATTTTAATTTAGGTTATAGAGGCAGCTTCAACTGAGGAAAAAAACTAAATGACTCCAGTGTACAACACATGGTTCAGATGGGAAAATATTCAATTTTGTCAACTCCGTCAGAATTTTCAGTATAGTGTGTAAACAAGAAAAAATGTATAGAATGTGTTTTATCACTTAACTCCTTTACTGAACACTAGTATTAAATAATTAAAGTCTTTACACTCTTGTTGGATGAATCAAATAGTATTTTTTTTGTGTGTCTGATGGAGTTGACATAAATGGCAGTAAGATTTACTGTAAGCTGTGAAATGAATAAAAGTAAATTTTCAGAAAAAAATATTTTTTATAAAAACCTGTTCCCTTACATGGTAGAACTTTGCAAATTTATCCATTTCAAATTAATTTAGTATTAAAAAATAAAAACTAAAATTTTCAACATATTTAGTCCCATATCACAAGAATAAGTGAGTAACCATGTTTAATTTTGTGGTCACTATGATATTACCACAAAATACCATGGTTGTACTATGGTACCGTAGTTAATGTTTATAAGGTAAGTAGGGGTAGGGGTTGTTGTAGGGTGTCTGTGGGACTCTAAATAAACACAATAAACAGTAAACACACTGCTGTTTAATTAAGGTTGTAAATAGTATCTGCCACTATTTGCACCTGAGCCATTTCTAGAGATCAGAAAATCACAGTAGAGATTTGGAGGTGGGATTTTTTGACATGGGACTGTAAGCAACGACCCAGAACTCCCCATTGCGCCATTCAGACAGAACACATTTTTGTTTTCAGTGGAGATAAATGCAGCTGAACACATGGCACATAATGCAGGTGTTTCGAGACATTTTTAAAAGTTTAAGTTTAAACTTGACACAGCACCTTAAAAAAGTGGCGAAACTGTACATTATCCCATACTTATTACACAGCTCTCTGGAATACTTGATTCTGATTGGTCAATGGTGCCATCCAGCGGTCAGATTATTGCTCTGTAACAGACCAATAATCAGGGTTCTGCGAGCCGTCTCTCCTGCTTCTCGGATCACTGTGTGATCTCTACAAGTGAGCTAATAAAATAATTTAAACTCAAATCAATGTTTATTGTGCATTTATTTATTTATTTGGCATGTAGTCTTGTAATAGACTGAAAATTGAGGAGTCAGACGGTAATTTTTACAAAGTAAACGACAACAGAACTCTGATGCACACCGTAGTTGGATTTCAGCTGTTCAGCGAGTTCTTTCTTCTCAAACTGCATAATTTCAACGCAAATCAATATTTTATGTCCGTGTATTTCTTTATTTGGTTAGTAGCCGTGTAATAAGTGGGATAATGTACAATCAGACAGTTGTTATGGCAAAATAAACCCCTTCAGGTTTAGTCCTGATCACCTGTCGGATTTTATTGTGCAATAACAACCAGCTGAATGTAGATTATCCTTTACATACAGTATATAATATTGATCATTAAACTCTACTACACAAAGAGTGCAAATTACTTTACTGAAATATCCCATTTCGGGTGATTTCCTAATAAATGAGTCATTAAGAAGGTATTTCTCTATCATTTAGCAATAAACAACATTTGTGTATTGAACACACAAATCATTTGAATTGAACAATGGATTAATTGACTTGGCTAAATACATTGGTCTATCACTTTAAATTACAAACACATTGATTTGATAGAGAATAGATATTAGCCATTTCAGTTTATTTGCTGTGCTTTGTTTTTTTTTTTTTGGTGTTTTTGCATTTAGGAGAATCAGAATTCCAGTCAGAAGCAGCTGTCTGCTCATGAGAAGAAAGATTCAGCAGCTGACAAGAAGAATCCACAATCCAACAAACACAGTGAAAGTGATGATACACAAACCAGTGAAGAAAGTCAGCTTGTCTTGCCTCCAAAAAGGTTTGCAGAATCGCTTATCGAATGTGGATTTTTATCTTTTATTTTATTATATTGATAAACTCAAATGCTGTTAATATTTTTGAATTGCAGTAATCCAATATCATCTCAGCATATAAACTCCAGTGACAGACTCACCATTTACTTTCATGCAGTCCTGTCAAAAGACTTCAAGTTTAACCCAAAAGAGGATCGGATCTTCATAAGGGCTGGTGATCACATTGGTGACTGGACAAAAGATTTGTTTGAGCTGTCTGTGTCACGGTTAGTTTGATAAAGAATTTTTTTTTCTGGACTGTATATTGATTATTCTTCTCTGGAACGAATTAAAAGTAAGTGTATTTTGATTTCAGGGCTCTTGGAGAACATGGATTTCTTGTGGAAGGGAACTTTGTATGTAAAAAAAAAGATGCAGAATCTGTGTCCATACCCTACAAGTATGTTGTGTATAAAGCCAAAAAGCAAAAGTATGAATTACAATATGAATACATCTATAAACTGGATACAAATGAAACCACCAACAGATGTCTGTTTGTCAAACCACATCTCCTGAATAATGAAGGTGGGTTTTACCCTCAGGCTATTTTCAAACATTAACAATTAAACTGCCTTAGGACTCTCCCATAGTGCAATAATGTAAATACAGATCTAATGTACATATGTAAATTCACATATTTAATTCAATAACTGTACATACCCCTACCTTGCACATACATTACCACATGCACATGTACATACGACATTCTGTTATATGTCCTATTATTTGTATGTCTATTTATACTCTTACCTTGTTTTATATTCTGTCTCATTGTAATGTTCTGTGTGCACTTGTTTCTCCTATCACCAAACAAAATTCCTTGTGTATGTGAGAACACTTGGCAATAAAGCTGATTCTGATTCTGAAGTTCATCAGAAGTCTGTTTAATTTAATATTTAGTATTAGTATTTAATAATTTGTATGTTGTTTTTGTCTATTGTAGGAGAATGGCATCAGTATGACGATATCATATGTGCAGAACCAGCTAAAGGTATGTTGAAGCGACTTAAAGAAGCTTTTTGGCCTGACCAGCGGAAAAGTGTAATCCAGGGGAGAGAAATTGCTGGCACAATCATGCTGGAAAGAATCTTTGACCTCCTGAGCAGTTGGAGCAAAGTCAACCTCAACAGCTTCTTTACTCAGCTCCGACAGTTTTATGAAGTCTATGGAAACCCTTTTGTATTTGAGAAGAAACAGATGAGATGGTCCTCACTGGATTACAGTGAAAAAGATGTAAGTTAACCATATTTAAGGAATAGTTCAACTGTATTTAAAGGAAGACATGAAAGAGTGTTCAAATGTAAATGTCACTATGGCATTTTACATGTTGTCTCTTTTCATCCCATCAGGTGAGCAAACTTCTGAATCAGTTCATGATGGAGCAGGTGACTCCAGAGCTACAGAAAGACGCTGAAGGAAAGAGTGCCTTCATCAGGGAGCCACTGAAGGCCGCTCTCATCATGCTCTATGTGTGGAAACAGTATCGTCTGGAATTAGACAATGGGACTCTCTCTCGTCTCTGTACTGCCCTCTGCCTGCCAAAACTACCTAAAGATGAATTCCTGCCTTTCTGGACTGACGTAACCGAATCATTCTCAGCAATAAAAAAGTGAGTGCAGTTATCTCATTTACTGTGTAACGTTTTCTTGATTATTGTGGCCGAAAACGACTGGATTTGCTGTGGCTTTTCTCAAACATTGTGATGCAATTTGCTAAAGGTTTTTGTGTTGTTTTGCATTGTATAATCACAGATAATCATAGTATGCTTGTGTAATGTGATGTCAATGATGTATAAGTGCAATTACCTGTTAATAATTTAGAGTAAAATCATTTACTCAGAAATGCAATACAGTTAAGAGGTGAAAACCGTAAAATGGCTAATACCAGTTCAATGGAAGACCATTAATTAATTTTGTATTAAAATTCTGCATCAGACAATACAAGTAAACTTTGGTAAGGTTAACAAGGTAGACCTACATTAAAACTGTACACTGAAAGCACAAAAGAGGATTCAAATTAGGCCTGTCACAAATATTACATTGCCTAATTGCAATCTTTTGATATAACCACGATTATTTGAGATAATTGTGATCATTATATTTTACTTTCCAAATAAGGGAATTTTAATCGAAAATTGAAATGCTATGAACACCATGTTTTTGTCTCATTTTACATTGCAACTGTGCATTATGTGAGCACTCCAAATGAACTCGGACTGTCACCCACCGGCACCGCAGACCACACTTACAACAGCTCCAGAAAAGAGCATTTCAAGATTAAACACTAGCTGTCAAGTACGCTTGCCGGCTGCAGTCCCGCGAAAGTTAAACAAGGGTTTTAAAAGTGAACGCAAAGCGCACGGTTTTACTTCAACGTTTGTGTAATGGCAAATAGTCTTTGTCGTTGTGGGTTCATTCATGCAGGGTTAATGAAACACAGTGACACAGAGGAGGAGATGAGGAGGAGTTGTTTACTCTACTGCTGTGGAGATGATAGAATGTGCAGTTGGATATAAAAGTCTTGACTGCTTCAAGCTTATTGAGTACTTGTTTTGTCACTGTCAAACATGGAAAAAGCTATCGATTTACCTCAGACTCACGGTTTATGCAGAAAAATTGCGGATAATTATACAAAATTGCAATTAACAATTTTAACTTCAAGTAAAAAACTTTTATTTGCCCTTCTGTCTGATTTTAAAGTGATTTGTGCTACCCTTACTGTAGCTTAAAATGTTCTGGCTCAAAATCAAACCCTATTTTAATACAAGTCAAACACAACTCACTTCTACACACTGTTCTTGTATTCAAGTGAAAAGCTGTATAATAATCATAACATAAAACTGTAATTAGTCTAAAATCAAGTGAAAATACTGTACATAGTACCCTGCAATTGTGTTTTCTTAATATGGTTAGTCTAACTCGTATCCACAGTGCTTCCATTGCAGATCTTTGGCATTTTCTGCACCTTGGTTGAGAGCAGGGTACAAAACTAACTATTTTGGCCCAATTTTACAGCCACCTTTATTTGATTCACTTAAACAGTAAATAGGCTATTCAAAATCCTTCTGCAGTTGAATGCGAACTGTAGGATTTGAAGTGATTCAAACCCAGAGCACCTCCTGAGATGGCCTGAGATCATTTGCAGTGCTCACATAAAGTACAAAACCTTTTGCAAGCCACTGACACCGAGAAGAAAGAAACTTCTTAATATGCGTGTTCTGCGCTCGTGAGCAGTTGAGTGCCATTGAGCAGTTCAAAAAGCAGTGAACCAGACAGGTGCACTGATGGCTTTTCATTAGTCTGTTCTTCAAAATATAATCAAATGCATTCCTTCAACTGTGCGACTTAGTATGAAAGCAATGACAACTCTTGTAAAATGTCACTCTTGCCCTGTTCAGACCAGGTATTAACATCCATCTCAGGAGATCCGATTACAAGTGGACAGTGCTAAATACTTGTGTGAACGTACAGGTTGGTGGGAAGATGAGCTAAATTACCTGCCATTGTTCAAAACATACCTGCCTTCAGGTTAATTTCATACCATATTTGAGCGTAAAGAAAGCGCATATTGACGGCTTTATCTTGACATGTGTACTGGTAGATAGAGGTTCGTTGTGTTTACACAGTACTTTCATTTTGCAATATTTAGATTAGAGCCCAACCGATATGGGATTTTTGAGACCGATACTGATTTTAGAGAGGGAAAATTCACAGATTACCGATATGGTGGCTGATATAGTTCATTTCTGAGCTGGAATGAAAACAGACCTTTTCTATGTGGATTGTGCACCGATTTTGCACCGATATGACTATACAAAGGTACTCAGAAGGCTGCTTTCTTAACAAATATTTTTATCAAAGAATATTTGACATTATTATTATACATTGTCAACACTGGAAAAAGTACAATATTTCCTTCTAAAATGTGGTGGAGTGGAAGTATAAAGTAATAGAAAATGCCATGGTAATACTCAAGTAAAGTACAAGTACCTCTAAATTGTACTAAAGTACAGTTTTCTTGCTTATCAAAACATCATCAGCAATATTTCGCTGTTAATGTATAACAAAACAGTCACAAACAATAACTCATGGTTCGCTGCTGCCGAGTCAAGTGATAAACAGTGGCAGTGGTGTTACACCGTATTCTGTTATACAAGTTCAGGGGAAACTTTCAGCAGTGGAAAACCAGACTTCTAAATATTACATTTTGTAAATGCAACTACTGGAATTGTTCAGTTGAAGGAGGTACCAAACTGTGAATCCTGAACAAAACAGTTTGGTGAATACATGTTTACTCATTAGCTTCCACTCAGCTGACAACAATGAAAGTAGCTACGTGCTTAGCTAGTTAGCTATAAGCTCATTGTCACGGAGAGTAAAAGATGGACGTTGTTTATTTACTTTCCAGCATTGTGTCTCACCAACTAGGTAACAACGTAGCATGAACTCAACACTAACAAGACACAATCGACCACCGCACAGTTGTCTGCTGAGCTGCAAAAAGATGCTCTGATGTTTACCTTTCAATCTACTTTACTGACTGCATTGACAAACTATAGCTGGCTAACAGCAAACAGATGTGATAAACATGATGTGACATGGTTATCAGGGACAGGGTTAATGTTGTATTAGTTATATTGAAAAGGGAAGATTATGGAGTCATTGTTTATTAACTTTCCAGTATGTATTTCACAAACTAGTTAACAACTTACTGAGAAGACACCGCTTAACTCTGCACTGTCTGCAGAACCACCGTCAGCTCAGCTCTGTAAACAATGGAGTCGGAGTATAACTACACTATGAAACCAATTCTAAATCACCCAAGCATTGTTTTCTCCATTATATGTTCTGAAAAAAAGTTTTAATATCTGTGCATTTTTGTAAGGGTTCTCATGAGGTGCACTGATTTTGCGGTGTTTGTGAATTACCAATGATGGAACAATCAGTCATGCAGACATTTTGGGTTAGGATGCTGCCATAGAATTAGCTACTAATGTAGACATTAAGGTAGCTTGAGAGTTTGAAACAGAGCTCTTGTTTTTTTTTTTTTTTTTTTGACTGAAGTAATGTTATCTAAAAGATCTTGATAACCTTGATTCCCTCTCCAGCTTGTCTGAGATGGTGGAGGCATTGATCATCAGAGTGAGAGCAGCGGACATGCCCAAATGGATCATCGTAATTCCTCTGCTGCACCTTCTCAAAGGCACTTCAAAACCATTTGAGCCTGTGTTTCATAAGGTCAACTCTACATATGAACAGAGCTGGGCTGGCCTGCAAGGACTCAAATCACGTAATGTGGTTTCCCTCAGAAACCAAGAACGAAGGTACTAAATCAGTCTATTCAAATGTAGTGCAGGGTTTGTTGTGAACTGCTGAACACAAATGAAGATTTTTAGAAGAATATTTCAGCTCTGTTGGTCCATTCAATGCAAGTGGATGGTGACCAGAACTCAGAAGGTCCAAAAATGGCATAAAGGAGGCATAAATGTAATTCATATGACTCCAGTGGTTACATCCATATCTTCAGAAGCAATATGTCAGGTGTGGGTGAGAAACAGGTCAATATTTAAGTCCTTTTTTACTATAAATCTCCACCTTTGACCAGCCCCAACCAGTAGGTGGCTGAATGTGAAAGTGAAAGTCACATCCACACCAGA
Source organism: Myxocyprinus asiaticus (assembly GCF_019703515.2). Taxonomy (NCBI): domain Eukaryota; kingdom Metazoa; phylum Chordata; class Actinopteri; order Cypriniformes; family Catostomidae; genus Myxocyprinus; species Myxocyprinus asiaticus. The sequence goes on along the minus strand of NC_059356.1, from coordinate 1,618,505 downwards.
ATGTAGAAATGAAAATGAAAGTGTACTTAGATTTACAGTTAAAAAAAGGACTTAAATATTGATCTGTTTCTCACCCACACCTATCATATCACTCCAGAAGATATTGATGTCACCACTGGAATATGGATTACTTTTATACTGCCTTTTGGGCCTTTAATGTTCTGGTCACCATTCACTTGCATTGTACAGACCCACAGAGCTGAAATATTCTTCTAAAAATCTTAATTTGTGTTCTGCAGAAGAAAGAAAGTCATACACATATGGGATGGCATGAGGGTGAGTAAATGATGAAAGATCTTTCCTTTTTGGGTGAACTATCCTTTTGAATCAATTTACCTTTAAAATTGGAACCCACATACAGTAGGTTTCAGTGGAAAGTTCCATGAAAATGGGAGGTCTCGAATTTTTCTGATCGTTTGACTGCTTTTTTTATTTTGAAATTGTCATTGTTGAATCCCTCTATGTCAGGGCCCTGTTGAATTTGATGAAGACACATGGACATTTGGTGGAGGTGGATAGACTGCTGGCTCGGACTTGGATGTATCTGATGACAATTGATGAGCTGTTTGAGTGCAGCTCCATCATTCATGCAGAGCTCTTAGACATCCTGCAGGCTTTCATCATGAAATGCCCCAATGACATATCCTACAGCACTTCCACAGTGAGTATCAAACCATCTCTTGTAAGAAAAGGATGTAATGTACAGACCAGAGCAGATTAGTCTTTTAATGAGCAATACACCATTGACAAAGCTATTTTTTATAAGGAACTGTGAGAAAAATGTAGCAGTTTGGGCATTTGTATGTATCTCTGTTTTTTTTATTTTATTTTTTTTTATCTTTCCATAGAGTGTTTCGGAGACACTGGCAAACATTCAAAGTCAATTGCTTGAAAACGGATACAGGTGAAGTTCTCTCACTGAATTTTAACTCCTATGTTTAAAATGGAATACTAACATGCTGCTTAGTTCAAACTGCACAGTACTGGATACTTTTATTAACAAAATAGTATGTGAAGGAGGATGCATTATGCAGTCATAAAAAAAATGGTATTTGCCGCATTAGTTTTATTATGTTGCATATTTAATTCATTGAGTAGTGCCAGTTATTGTCTCAGAAGTAAAAACTGTTATTTTGCTTTATTCCAATTTTGTGTAAAATGGCAGTGCAATCATGTATTGTGTCAAGAAGGATAGGTTAAAAATCATGGTTGATATTCCTTCTGTTTCAATATTTCAAGCAGTGCATTCAGTTCAAAGTCTTTTTAGCAAGTCAAGTCACTCCACGGCCATTTTGGAACGCTCTCAGGCAGCTATTTTTCAATGTAAACAAGTGGCGTATAAATGCATCTCCTATTTGCCTTAATAGGGAAAGACCGAAATCTCAAAATGTTTGGTCAAGATTACGATCAAAAAACATATTTCAAATCAGCAGTAGAATCTGACTACACTGGTATCGTAATTGTGCTGCTTTACCTCAGATTATGCTAAACCTAAATTGTCCCAGCTTGTAAAGCTAATGCACTTACTCGTTCTTGAGTTGATTGACAGATGATGTCTGTATGTAAAAGGTGATTGACTCGCTTACCTGTTAGGTGGGACTTCCTTTCTACATCCGTTGACCATTGGGCGTTCCAATTTCTCCCGTTAATTTTAATAGAAGTGACCCGTCTCTGGAGCTGCATGATTTTTGTGCCAAGAATAAAGATCAAGATTCTGAAGAAAAATTCTTATTTCAGTGATTCACAAAACCTGGACATAAGGGTACTAAACAAAGTAACATGTAACATGTAATTGACTAAATGTTCTCTGCTTCAATCTATGCAAAAATGCAATAATGTTGTAAATCAAATATATACATTTTAAATGTCCTAAGTCCACAAAAGGGTGCAACGAATACATTCTAAACCAAACAGTACCTTGTGATTATTGCAATAAATAAATAAATAAACAAATATCCTGTTAAAAAAACTGCATAATAAAAAATAAAACTTGATTTAACCTGTTTCTCACATGCTAAGTAAAAAGCAAAACAAGCAAAAAAAAAAAAAAAAGCTTAATTAGCAGTTCTATGTTAACTTGGTATTGCACTTGTAAGCAAATATGCAATAAAACACTGTTATTTTACAAAAGTTGTTTTTAAATAAATATTAACAATTTAAATTAAAACAATGAGGCCTTCAGTGTTTCTCTTGTAAAAATTGATTCATGCTTGTAAAGGAATTATTCAACAGCCAGTAATAAAATAGAGAACAGAGTAAACAGTGTTTTAAGTTTTTTTTAGCAACAGTAGCAATTAAACATTTAAAAAATAATAATATAAAACATTAAAAAAGTAATTTAATGCAAAACTTGAAACTCTTTACTGCGTGATTATTAGATCTACATTAATACTGATTTGATGCAGTAAGAATGCTTGAATGCCTATAACAGATAGCAAAAATTCTTATTTAAGTGATTTACAAAACCTGGACAGCTTATATATATATTTAGACATCACACAGATCTAACATTTTGAAGAATTTGTCCCATCTGGGAGACATTATCAGGAATCGTGGAATAAGTTTCCACTGTTATGCCAAAGATACCCAACTTTATATTTCTTCGAAACCAGATGAAATTTCACAGTTCTCCAAATTAGTAGAGTATATCAGTGAAATCAAAGATTGGATCGCCAGAAATTTAAACCTCCCTGCCCTTGGCGCTGACATGTTTGCGTGATGTAACACACCTGCATCTTGACAAAATGGGAGTTGAAGATTTCCAAAGGAGTTTACAAGTTAGAAGTCCGACATAAAGTGTCATTCATTTGAACTTTCCCCAGTTGAAAGGTGGAAATTCCGACTTTCCGACTTGAATGGAACGCTTCAAGAATCATCACAGTAACAACAATACAGAGCATCCAAGCTTTCCCAACAGGAACGAACACTTGGACACACACCAGGCATGTGGCAGTGTACTCAACGTGCTGAAGCAGCGCATATACAGCAGACGAGTGTTTCAAACAGCTAGACAGAGCACAGCTAAATGGAACAGAATGCAGCATCTTCAAAACTGAACTTCAACTTAACACGCATATTAAAAACGCGATGGTTATGGCATTGTTTTCCGATTTAACACTTTTTATTGATTCACACAAATGAAACAGAAAAGCAAATATATATATATATATATATATATATATATATATATATATATATATATATATATATATATATATATATATTAGGGGTGTAACGGTACATGTATTCGTCCCGAACCGTCACGGTACTGACGTCACGGTTCGGTGCATGCAGTCAGACGAAGAATACATCTGAGTCAGTCACAGGCGATCCACTCCAATCCAGAAGGGGGCGTGTGTGAAAATGCAACACTGTTTGCTAACCGCCACAACAGGAAAAAGAGCAGATGAAGAAGAGACCATCTACGCACCAACCCAAAACAAGAATGGCTTCTCCTAATGCACAAGTTTTATTTTTCATTATTCTATTTATTTTGTACTTTTATAACACAAGAGATGCTTTTCAGTTTTGTAGCTGATTGTGACTAAATACCTTTTGTTTTTTTATCAACCCTACAAAAAAATATGGCCTATGCAAGAGTGCATTCTGTTTACTGCTTAGTGCTTAATACACTAAAGGAGGCTGTCATTGTATATCTTGGCACAGCATTTGGACATTACCATATAAATATGTTATTTCTAATAAAGTAAAAGAAATAATTTACAAAATTATTCATAGATGTTATCCTGTAAATGCAGCCATTAGTAGATATATTGATACTGTTTGTGATAAATGTACTTTTTGTAACACATCATTTGAAGATATTGAACATTTATTTTTTTATTGTCCTATTTCTATTTCTTTTTGGACTGACTTCAAAATATATATGACAAAAAAATTAAGCAAAACTCTTAATTTAGAACCTTATTTTACTTTGTTTTCAAAACCCATATTTTTCTGAAAAACAAAATTCCATTATTAATCTTTTAATTATTTTGGCAAAGTTTTATATTCATAAGACAAAAATAACTCAAAAGAAACCCTCATATATTACCTTTTGTATCTCACAATATACTTTGAAACCCTTTCAAACATGAGATCACAAAACAAAAAGCTTATAAAAACAATAAAAATGTTAAAGCTTTTCAAATTCATGTAACTGCCCTAATATTTAGTTTTTTTTAAAAATTATTATTATTATTTTATTTTTTTACATACAGGTGCATCTCAATAAATTAGAATGTCGTGGAAAAGTTCATTTATTTCAGTAATTCAACTCAAATTGTGAAACTCGTGTATTAAATAAATTCAATGCACACAGACTGAAGTAGTTTAAGTCTTTGGTTCTTTTAATTGTGATGATGTTGGCTGTAATTTAACAAAAACCCACCAATTCACTATCTCAAAAAATTAGAATATGGTGACATGCCAATCAGCTAATCAACTCAAAACACCTGCAAAGGTTTCCTGAGCCTTCAAAATGGTCTCTCAGTTTGGTTCACTAGGCTACACAATCATGGGGAAGACTGCTGATCTGACAGTTGTCCAGAAGACAATCACTGACACCCTTCACAAGGAGGGTAAGCCACAAACATTCATTGCCAAAGAAGCTGGCTGTTCACAGAGTGCTGTATCCAAGCATGTTAACAGAAAGTTGAGTGGAAGGAAAAAGTATGGAAGAAAAAGATGCACAACCAACCAAGAGAACCGCAGCCTCATGATTGTCAAGCAAAATCGATTCAAGAATTTGGGTGAACTTCACAAGGAATGGACTGAGGCTGGGGTCAAGGCATCAAGAGCCACCACTCACAGACATGTCAAGGAATTTGGCTACAGTTGTCGTATTCCTCTTGTTAAGCCACTCCTGAACCACAGACAACGTCAGAGGCGTCTTACCTGGGCTAAGGAGAAGAAGAACTGGACTGTTGCCCAGTGTTCCAAAGTCCTCTTTTCAGATGAGAGCAAGTTTTGTATTTCATTTGGAAACCAAGGTCCTGGAGTCTGGAGGAAGGGTGGAGAAGCTCATAGCCCAAGTTGCTTGAAGTCCAGTGTTAAGTTTCCACAGTCTGTGATGATTTGGGGTGCAATGTCATCTGCTGGTGTTGGTCCATTGTGTTTTTTGAAAAGCAAAGTCACTTTACCCGTTTACCAAGAAATTTTGGAGCACTTCATGCTTCCTTCTGCTGACCAGCTTTTTAAAGATGCTGATTTCATTTTCCAGCAGGATTTGGCACCTGGCCACACTGCCAAAAGCACCAAAAGTTGGTTAAATGACCATGGTGTTGGTGTGCTTGACTGGCCAGCAAACTCACCAGACCTGAACCCCATAGAGAATCTATGGGGTATTGTCAAGAGGAAAATGAGAAACAAGAGACCAAAAAATGCAGATGAGCTGAAGGCCACTGTCAAAGAAACCTGGGCTTCCATACCACCTCAGCAGTGCCACAAACTGATCACCTCCATGCCACGCCAAATTGAGGCAGTAATTAAAGCAAAAGGAACCCCTACCAAGTATTGAGTACATATACAGTAAATGAACATACTTTCCAGAAGGCCAACAATTCACTAAAAATGTTTTTTTTATTGGTCTTATGATGTATTCTAATTTTTTGAGATAGTGAATTGGTGGGTTTTTGTTAAATGTGAGCCAAAATCATCACAATTAAAAGAATCAAAGACTTAAACTACTTCAGTCTGTGTGCATTGAATTGATTTAATACACGAGTTTCACAATTTGAGTTGAATTACTGAAATAAATGAACTTTTCCACGACATTCTAATTTATTGAGATGCACCTGTATATGTTCATTTTATGTTTTAGTTTTAGTTGTTATTCTCTGTTTCACATACTCTGAACTGTACCACAATGCCTTATATTTGCCTTGTACTTTTTGCATTGTACTTGTCTGTAATTGAACTAAATAATAAAAGAAAATAAAAAAAATACAGGAGGCTGTACTGTACCAACTACCTCAGGGGGTACTAAATGTCACTAGGTGGAACAAACTGTAATTTGCACTACTGTCTGTTCAAAATAAATGAAAAGAAAACCTAGCATTTGGGATTTGTTGCTTTTCCTGTTGTAATGAAATCGTATCGAACCGTGACCCCAAAACCGAGGTACATTCAGAACCGTGACTTCTGTGTACCGTTACACCCCTAATAAATCTATATATATATATATATATATATATATATATATATATACACACACACACACACTACCGGTCAAAAGCTTTGAAACACTTATTCATTCTTTATCATATATTTTTTTTTTTTTTTTTCACATTATAGAATAATAGTAAAGTTATCAAAACTATGGAATAACATAAATGGAACTATGGAAATTATGTTGTGACTAAACAAAATCCAAAATAAATCAAAACTATGTTATATTTTAGCATCTTCAAAGTAGTCACCCTCTGCCTAGAATTTGCAGACATGTACTCTTGACATTTTCTCAACCAACTTCTTGAGGTATCACCCTGGGATGCTTTTTAAACAGTATTGAAGGAGTTCCCATCTATGTTGGGCACTTATTGGCTACTTTTCTTAATTAATCGGTCCAAGTCATCAATTTCAAAAACCTTTTTTTTTAAATTACATATAAAATTACATTTTATAATGAAATAAATTAATATGGTGGCACAATTCTATTTTTGTCTGCAAAACTAATTTCAAACATTTAAGCATACGCCTTCAGATCAAAAGATTTTTAAGATCATGAGAAACATTTCAGTCAAGTGTTTCAAAACTTTTGACCAGTAGTGTGTGTGTGTGTGTGTGTGTGTGTATATATATATATATATATATATATATATATATATATATATATATATATAATATATAAAATCACAAACATTTAAAATTACACATCTCTCTCCACTTCCCCTCCCCGAGAGCCTTCCAAAAATGCCAAATAGCTGCCCCAATTTTATTAAATAAATTCAAGTTTCCCTGCCTTCTATATGACATTTCTTTGAATGCTGCTACCCAGCCCATCTCTGTGCACCACTCCTGAAATGAGGACACTCCAGCTGACTTCCATTCCCTAAGGATGACCTGCCTGCCGATCATAACACTGGCTAGAACCCAATTTTTAATGACCGCCCCATCGCCTAAATACAGAGTCTGTGGCAAAATGAAATTTGAGTGTCCAATGCGTCACACATAAAACTCTAACCCTCAACCAAAAATCTTGGATCTTAACACACCACCAAAAAACATGGGTTGTGTCCCCATCTTCTGATTGGCATCACCAGCAGGTGGGTGTGTCTTTAAGACCAAGCCTATACAATCTAGAGGGGGTCCAATAGAATCAATGTAAAATCTTAAATTGCATAAGGTGCACCCTTGCATCTCTAGATGTAGACTTGATGTTTTTAAGAATCCTAGCCCACACTCCCTCCTCCAATACCAAGTTTAAATCTTTCTCCCATAATCTCTTGAGAGAAGTTAAAACTCTTTCCCCCAGACTCTGAATTAGCAGGGAGTAATACACTGATGCCTTGTGACCTTTTCCAAAAGCAGTAATCACCACTCCCAGAGTATCTCTTGCTTTAGGGAGGTGTATGCTACTCCCAAAAATAGTACAAAGCAGGTGGTGCAGCTGTAAATACCTAAAGAATTGAGACCTGGGTATCCCAAAATTTTGAACCACATTTTCAAAGGATCTCAACACTCCACTCTCATATAGGTCAGCGAGCGTATTAACCTCCCTCACAATCCATTCTGTCCAGTAGAAAAGGGACTTTTGGGTTCAGCCATATGCTCGAAGCAACATTTAATTAAATGTCTGTATTAAACACTCTGGACACTTTTGTCCATACCGCGTTCAAATGCGAGATAACGGGGTGTAACTTAACTTCTCCGGATAGTTTGATAGAAAGGCTTTGCAATGGCGAAATAGGGGCAAGAAATTCCTGTTCAATACAAAACCAGGGAGGGGCTCTCTTAGGTGGAAGCGACCAATGAGCCAAATGTCTGAGACCGAATGCATAATAATAAAACAAAATCTTGGATAGGCCTAGCCCACCTTTGTCAATCAGCCTATGCAATTTATTGAAATGTAATCTGGGATGTTTACCATTCCAAATGAAGGACTTCGCTATGCTATCAAATTGCTTGAAATAAGAGAGGGGGACATCGACAGGGAGAGATTGAAGCAGGTAGTTGAATTTTGGATTTCAATTCATTTTAATAACATTAACCTTCCCAATCATAGATAAATGTAATGAAGCCAACCTGCCCACATCGCTTGAAAACCTTTTTATTAAAGGTTCAAAATTAACTTTGTGTGATAAAATTATCACACAAATTTGCTGGGAATATAAAATACCCAAATATTTAATGCCCTGTTTGGGCCACTGAAAGGTGCCCTGCTGAAAAGCCGTTACCGGGGAGTACGCTGTCAGAGCCAAAGCTTCGGATTTAGACCAATTAACTCTGTATTCTGAGAACTTAGAAAAGGAATTAATAATTCTGTGTAGGCAAGGTATAGACCTAGAAGGGTCCGAGACAAATAATAAAATATCATCTGCGTAAAGCAAAAGCTTATGTGCCACACCTCCCGCCACCACCCCTGGAAAATCATCATCCTTTCTTATCGTGGTTGCTAATGGTTCCAGGGCAAGACAGAGCAATAAGGGGAAAAGAGGGCAACCCTGCTGGGTGCCCCTATCCAGAGTAAAATAATCTGAAATTAATCAGTTTATTTGTACCGCCGCAACCGGATGTCTATAAAGTAACTTAATCCAGCCAATAAAAGTATTCCCGTACCCCTATATTTCCAAAATCTTAAAAAGATAATCCCATTCTACCATACCAAATGCCTTTTCAGCGTCAAGTGAGATGGCAGCGACCAGAGTCTGATCATTCGCCACTGACCACATGATATTGATGAGACGCCTGATGTTATCAGAAGAGCTATGGCCCCAAATAAACCCCACCTGATCTATATGTATAAGAGATGTCATAACTTAATCGGTTAGCCAAAATTTTTGACAATATTTTAACGTCTAGCTGGATCAGGGAAGTTGGACGGTAACTCTTACACTCACTTGGATCTTTGTCCTTTTTAAGAATCAGACTGATCCGGGATTGCGTCATGGTTGGCGGAAGCTTTCCATTCTTTAATGATTCCATATAAACTTCTAGCAAAGGTGGAGCCAGTTCTGTAGCATAAGATGTCCCCACTGGCCCCGGAGCCTTGCCTGTTGGCAAGGCCTTAATTACCTCGCCAAGCTCCTCCAAGGTTATCTCAGAATCAAGAGAATTTCTTTGCTCTGTTGTCAGTTTAGGAAGTTCTAATGGTTCCACAAAGTTTCTAATATCTTCATCAGTAAACGAAGATGTGGAACTATAGAGATCAAGATAGAATTCTTTAAAAGCATTATGAATATCAATGGCTGAGGTAAATATTTCACCATCAGCAGATTTCACTGAGGGAATGGTAGAAAAAGACTCTGTTTTATATATCTAGCCAGTAGTTTCCTTGCCTTGTCCCCCGACTCAAAGTATGACTGTCAAGCATACTGTATGATCCGGCCCCTAAGAACCGCCTTAAATACCTCCCAAGCCATGCCCACAGAGGATACTGAGGACCAGTTGGTCTCCATATAGACATTGATTTCAGCCTTTAGCATTTTTGGAATTCAGGATTTTGCAAAAGGGATACAATAAAGCGGCAGCTATATGATTTCTTTTTCTCCGTATGTGGCAACACCTCTAAACACATCTGAGACTATTTCCAATTGAGCAATCAACAACAGATGAAATTAGGGACTTATATATAAAATCTATTCTAGAGTAAACCTTATGGACTGATGAAAAAAATGTATAGTCCCTACCAGATGGGTTCAAAAGTCTCCAAATATCTGTAAGACCAAAATTTTTACACATCCTGTGAAGCATCAGTGTTGCTCTAGGGGGCTTGCACATTTTTGCTTCACTATGATCAAGGACTGAGTCCATCAAACGATTAAAGTCTCCACCCAATATTATATCATGAGGGGTGCCAGCGGCTTGCAACATTCCTTCAAGATCTATAAAAAAGCCCTGAACATCAACGTTAGGTGCATAAATATTAGCCAAAATAAGACTTTATCCCTGAATTTCAGCTAAAACAATAATGATTCTTCTTAATTTATCTTTACTCTGTTTGAGACATTTGAATTGTAGATGTTTAACGTAAAGACTCCCCTGCTCTTACTCGAGCCAGCTCTATAAAAAAAAAAAAATGCCCACCCCATATCTTCTCAAATCTTTCACCTTCCTGCGGAGAAAGGTGCATTTCTTGAAGAAACAGTATATCATATTTCTTACACTTAAGAAAAGAAATAACCTTCCTTCTTTTTATGGGGTGCCTCAACCCATTCACATTCCACGTGGAGAGAGACAATCCACTCATATTAACGTTTGACATTTTGACATAAAAAAAAAAATAGATTGTGTGTCAAAAACAAGATTATAAAGACCACATTCCAACATTAGTGCAACCCACAAAACCCGAACATTACCCAGAACAAAACAAACAGAAAAAAGAAAAACACGCGCATTAACCCCGTGCATGAAAGCGCCAACTGGTGTCCAATCCTCCAAACTCAAACAGTCCATGCACGCCTACGAGAACCCCTGCGACAACTTTGCCATCGTATTGCTCAAGTCTGTATACAAATTTTGTGAGATAGAATTACACAGCAAAAGATAATCTATAAAACAAACTCCAGCCAATAGGCGGAATAAACACAAAGAGCATGTAGATTCATCCATAAAACTGTCCTGAAGGTGTGACACTCCACAAAATAAACTCCAGCCACTAGGCGGAACCAGCAAAAAAAAAAAAAAGAAAAAGAGGCACGCAAATTTCTCAAAGTCAAGCGAATGTTCAGTGAGCCAATCCACTCGGCTGCAACATGAGTGCAAGCAAATGACTTACTACAATGACTTTGCAAGAAATACTCCACAAAACAAACTCCAGCCAATAGGCGGAAGAAGCACAAAGAGCGTGTAGATTCATCCATAATACTGTCCTGAAGGTGTGTTACTCTACAAAAACTCCAGCCGCTAGGCGGAGCCAGCACAAAACGAGTGCGCAGATCCTTCAAACAGTCAAGCGAATGTTCAGTGAGCCGGTCCACTCGGCTGCAACGTGAGCACAACAAGACGACCCACTCACTCTTTTGACTTTATGAAGGACATCGCTTGCTGTGGGCATGTAAATGTTTTACCGCCATTCTTAGCATCTATTATCAATTTGGCCTGGAATATCAGTGCAAAAGCGACCTTCCGTTGATGTAAAAGTTTATCGCATTCCTTGAACCGATCATGTTTCTCTCTTGTCGAGTTTGCAAAGTCTGGGAACAAGAAAATGCTGTGGTTCTTCCAAGAAAGCCTTCCTTTACTCCTAGCCTCGCGTAATACAAGATCTTTATCGGATGATCTCAGAAATTTGGCCAGAATTGATCGGGCCTGTCTCCCTCCGCGGATCACCAAGCTGGAACCCTGTGGGCTCGCTCGATTTCCAGCTTATGGCCTGCCATGTCGAGCAGACTCGGAAAGAGCCCATCCAGGAATTCCACCATATCTTGTCCCTCCAGGACTCCCACGATACGGACGTTATTCCTCCGGCTACGGTTTTCCATGTCCTCCAACTTCTCCCAGACACACTCCAAATCCACTTTGGTTGCTAACGGATTAGCAGGTAATTCCCTCTCCGATGACACCAGGTAATCGATCCGTTTCTCGACATCCCCCACTCTTGTAACCACATCAGTAAACTTCCATGGCGGTGATCGATCGACGTATCACAGCAAGATCCTCCAAGTCAGCATGTGGTTATGGCATTGTTAAGCCTTTTATCTGTTAAGCCAACCGCGATTTGAAAATTGACGGTTTAAACAGTCACTAAAAAAACTGGTGCGCACTTACTAAGAATACTACGGTAACCTGAAGGAAGAACAGACATTCACATTCTTGTGCAATTCTGAGCAGCGAATCTTCACATAATTTCAAAATATGATGCACTATATTTTGATTATACAATCTTTTGTACATTTTATAATAATGAATAGACGATACACTGGAACAACAGACGCATTGCAGCAGCCAAAGACGTTTGTCAGACATGTTATAATATATAAAGTTATGTACATGTCATTGACCCTCGAGTACTCAATGAGTAATTAGTCCGAGTACTCGAGTAGACAAAATGTCCAAAATGCCCATCCCTAATGTATACCATTTCTCTGTAGAAATGAACATAGTTTGGAGGACACTACCTTTTCTATTATTTTCGTCATAAATGGGAGATTTGAAATCGGTCTATTATTAGCCAATTCTCCAGGATCAAGCTGTGGCTTCTTAATAACAGTTTGATAACTGTCATTTTAAAGTTTCTTGGGACATGTCCTAAGGATAGTGAGGAGTTAATAATATTAAGAAGAGGTTCTGATGTTACAGGGAACGCCTCTTTTAACCCTTGTGAAGTGTTGATTTGGTTGATTTGGTGTTCCCGGTCAAAAATTACCGGCCTATTAAAAATTGCTTATAAATCTCTCATTATGCTATATTATCACAAAACATGTTTTTGTCAACTTGCTTACTTTCAATTAGCACAGGTTTTGTATTTCTTCTTGGAACTTACTGATCACAGGCCTCATTGACCTGAGTTATGTACCTCCATTTTTGTGTGAAAAAAGCATTATTTGTGGATAATTTTGTCAATATTAAATAAAATATAAAACATTCTGTACTATATATCACACTAGTGTGCTTTAATGTTTAACCAGGAAGTTTGTTTTGAAATGCTTTTATTTTGTACAAAATGGCACAAAATCACACTTGTGGTGTTCCCTGTCAAAAATGACCGGCCATTGAAAATGAATGGGGGAGATCAAAAATAAGATAACAATTTAGTGTTCAGGAGCAAGTTCATCATGTTCACATATGTGCTTGCAGACATAAAGGCCACACACATGCTCACGCACACACAAACACACATGCTTATGTACACGTACAAACTTTTGAGTATTACATGCTTTCTTTTTCACAGAGATGAACTTGAACCTACGCTGAACTGCATCCAACATCCATTCATCCAGCATTACCACACACACACACACACACACACACACCAGAACTGTCTTTGCCCCACAGTGACCCCTCTCCAACAGAATCTTTCTTTCATCAAGCATTGTGTGTTTCATATGCAGAGCACACATTTGCAAGGCACATGCAAAAAGCTATTGTCAGTCATGTGCATGAGGATACAAAACCACCAGGTGTTCGTTGATTTGGTTTGTTGTTGATTAGAATATCAACAGTGTTGGTATTTTTGTTCCATGAAATGTTCTTTATATGATAGTGTTAATTTGAAAATAGGCTTAGGACAGTTTTCTTTGTCACAATGGTCAGATTTGACTGGGAACACCACAAGTGTTACTTTGTGCCCCTTTTCAGAAAATAAAAGCATTTAAAAATAAAAGTCAGTTTTTTGTGATCTTACCCATTAATTTTCAATGGCCATTTTTGACCGGGAACACCACAATTCTATTGATTCTATTGGAGAGGGGTCAGTGTGGGGCAAAGACAGTTCTGATGTGTGTGTGTGTGTGTGTGTGTGTGTGTGTGTGGTAATGTTGGATGGATGAATGGATATTGGATGCAGTTCAGGGTAGGATAAAGTTAATCTCTGTGAAAAAAGAACACATGTAATACTCAAAAGATTTGTGCGTGTACATGAGTATGTGTGCACGTGTGTGTGTGTGTGAGTGCGTGTACATGAGCATGTGTGTTCGTGTGTGTGTGTGCACGTGTGTTTGTGCTAGTGTGCGTGCGTGTGTGTGTGTGTGTGTGTGTGTGTGTGTAAGGCCGTCATTTTTGACCGGGAACACCAAATGTGTAACCAGGTGAAACATTTTTTTCAATTTTTGTGGGGGAAGTTGTGATACCCAGTGTGAGTCAGTACGTTTTAGTTCAATAGGATAACATTAACTAGCATTTTCAGGCAAAAGAAAATCCTTTCTTTTCAAAATGGCCAGAACACAACATGATTAGAGCAAGGTTTAGAGCTTGGATCTAACATACATGTTGTTGCTTTTGATGTTTTGATAAGTTTTGTGAACTGTTCATGACCTATAACAGTGAAGTATTGAAGTTGTTCATGAGGAAATTATTTGACACTGTTTTCTGAGGTGCTTTGGCAGTTGATTACATAATTCCAATTTTGTTTCTGATGATTTCAATTTTATCAGTAAAAAAAATTCATGAAGTCATTATTATTGTGCTGCGATGGAATATCTGGTTCAGTCGATGCTTTATTCCTAACCAGTTTAGCCACAGTACTGAAGAAACACCTAGGATTGTTGTGGTTATTTTCTGTGAGTTTGCTAAAATATGCTGACCTGGCAGTTTTTAGTGCCTGTCTGTAGCTAAAGACACTATCCTTACGTGCACCGCGAAATACCTGTAATTATGTATTCTTCCACTTGCTCTCCATTTCCGAGCTGCTGTCTTGAGAGCATGAGTGTGATCTTTACCATGGTGCGGGGCTTTTTTCAAGACACTATCAAGAGTGCTAGAGAGGACTGTATTTATATTTTCTGTGACTACATCAAGTTCTACTAAACTTTTTGATTTACTGAGTATTTGAGACAAATCTGGAAGATTATTAGTGAAGCTATCTTTAGTGGTCGAAATAATAGTTCTACCTGAATGATAACATGGTGTAGACTGAGTGACATTAGATAATGACAGCATACAAGAGACGAGGTAATGATCTGAGATATCATCGCTCTGCAGCAGAATTTCTATATTATGAACATCAACTGCATGTGACAGAATTAAATCTAGCGTAAGTTTATGGTGATGAGTTGGTCCTGTCACATTTTGACTTCAAGAGAGTTGAGAATATCAATAAATGCTAATTTTACATTATCTAAGTGAATGTTGGAGTCACCAAATATTAAAGTTCTATCCAGAGTAACAACTAGATCTGATAGAAAATCTGTAAATTCACCAAGGAAATGAGAATACGGCCCAGGTGATCTATATACTGTAGCAAGGGCAAAAGACGACAGAGATTTTTTTATTAATATCTGACGATGTCACATTAAGCATTATTAGTTCAAAAGACTTAATAGTATCCTGTCCTCTGAGTAACACCAAAAACTTCAGTTTAAATTAGTAGACTCATTTAATATATTCATCCGGTTTAAGCCAGGTTTCAGTCAAACAGAGCACATCCAAATTATGATCTGTAATAATTTAATTTACAATTAGTGCTTTGACTGAAAGAGATCTAATTTTTAGTAGCCCTACCTTTATATGATGTTTATCTTCATTTGTTTTCTTCTTATTTTCAAGTTTAACCTCAATCAAATTTTTTATAAATGATTTAGTGAGGGGTTTGTGTTTGGTTGTTCGGGGAACAGACACAGTCCCTATATGATATCTAGGTGATAACCCTAAAGAAGTAAATAAATACAAATCCTATAGGGTTAATTCTTTGTAGGTGCACTGTTTAACTGTCTTTCATTAATGTTGTAGCTGTCCCAGTGAGGATTATGGCGTGCAGTGTCTACAAGCAACTGGCAAACTTCTAGAGAAGATCTGCAAAGAAGTCCGTAACTTCTCCTATGGACAAAATTTCACTGACATTCCTGTTGCTTGCATGGACCTAGTCGCCTCTGTATCACAACTTACCCAGGTACTCCATTCTTACGCCATGTCATCTTTGTTTCAATCTGATTAAAGCCAGTATATGTTTATGTCATAAAATTGACTCGAAATGGCTAAATATTTGTTCAACCCAAAGATGACACAACAAGCAGACACTTTTCCTGAAAAGACTCTTGTATTACTCAATGAGGCCAAGCAAACCATCAGAACATGGATCAGTCAAACTTTCAAAGGCAGGATTTTGAGCAGTGGATACATGACTGTAGATTTCACAGCAGAGATTGAGGTAAGCAGAGCAAGTATGTTCATACATATTTACCAGTGGTCTACATTTTATAATTCCCAAAGTCACAAGCTTTACATTTATATAAAGCATTACATTACAAATTTGTGCTTTACAGATCTGGAACAACATTATAGCCATAGATTTTATGAATAAGACCTTCACTAAAGAATGGAGAGAGACTTTCAAACGGGACTTTGAGGGGAAATATCAACAGGTACTTATTAAATTTCAGTGAATTTGTCCAGTTAAATTTATTTTATTTCAACTGGAAATGTTTCTTTGTTGTGTAAGATCTCATCACTCATCCACAGCTTCATCAGTTGTGAAGTGATGAATGGTTATTTCGTGGCATGGAAAAACCCAATGCAGCATCCCAGTGAATTTTAAAAGTCACTTAAGACAGACCATTTCAAGAGAAGCACTTCCAGTTGTACTACAGTAGACATTCAATAATGACCTGAATAACTGAGAAGCTTCATTGACATATTTCAGTGTATTTATGAATCTGCAAATCTGTTTGCTTTTACTCACTTTAGGAAGATCCTCTTGATCAAATCCAGGTTTATTGCTCAAAGATTGAGAAACTTCATGACTCGCATCCTCATTTGGTGGGTAGTGTTGAGAAGAGTTCTCTCCAAGCTGTTACAACAATATGCCAGGTAAAATACTTTCATTTGCTCTTCTTGACAACATGAGTTATCAAAAGTCCAGTTTGAGGCCAGCTAGTTCCCCGTTTTGTACCCTAAACAGATATTAAAATGCACATTGTGAAAGTATGCTAACTTGTAATACTTAAAATAATGAGTGCATAGAGATGGAAATGGATGTGGCTGTAAGTGTTTTATGAACGTCTTCATTATTTTGAGTAGAAAATATATGTGCTGCATAAATGTCACATTTATTCAAGTCTTTGTATTCTTGTCTTGTTTTCCTGAAGAAAACAATCCTCATAACAGAAGCAAACTGCACTAGATTTGCATTATATAGATTTCAGAGCATATATCTTTAATTAGGGGTCAATCCCCGAAGGGGCGAAAGACCCCTATTGTTTTCGTTAGTTTTCTTCTTCTTCTTCTTCTTCCTCTTCCGCTCTTGAGTCTATGGCAGCCCATAGAGCCGCTTGCGGGAAAGTTATAAAATTTGGCACACAGAGAGAGGACAGTCTGATCTGATACCACAGCAAATTTGGCGTCTCTACCTCAAACCCGCTATCGCCACCAACTGCCCAAATTTGCACTCAAGTTTATGTTAATAACTTTTTAACCGTGAGTCCTAGAAACGAAATTCCTCTGATTGCTTGGCTCAAGTCGATTCAATTGCACCATATGATGTAATTTTCCATCATGAAATTTTTCCCCCATTTTGAATTTTCTGAAAAACCTACTTTTTTTAACTCGTCCTAGGCCGTTTGTCCGATTTGCTCGAAAATTGGCCTGCATCATCTAGAGGCACTCACGACAAAAAGTTATTCACAGAATTTTGATAAACCATACCGTTTTCGAATGGCACGTCAACAAATTCGACGAAGAGCACGCCAAAATGGACGTGAGGGTATATCTTCGTAATGCTTTAGCATATTCATACCAAACTTATTATTTGTCATAGGCACCATGACTCGAGTGTGCCTGCTTAGTTTCGGAACAGTGCCACCTAGTGGTCACGAGATATGAAAAAAGCTAATTTTTGCTTATAACTTATGAACAGTTTGTCATAAAATCATCAAATTGGTCTCATTAGATTCAGTGGGGTATAGCGAGTCCAACGATATGAAGAATTCCTATGTCGGCCATTTTGGATGTTGGCCATTTTGAATTTAGTCATAAAATGCTGTATTTTACCAACGACTTGGCATATCATTACGAAACTCGGTATGTGTCTTTGGCACCATGCTCTGAAGGGACTCAAAGTTTCGGGACAGCGCCACCTTGTGGTCAAAAATTATAATGCTATATCTAAAAATACTAATAGCTATTGACTCCTTTTGCCTACTGTCATTAAACTGGTCTTGATAGATTCCGTGGTTCATGCCGAGAACTGTGATACCAATTATGACATGATCAAGCAAACTTCCTTGTCCGCCAATTTTAAATGTTTTGAAAACATACTTTTTCAAACTCCTCCTAGACTGTTTGTCTGATTTGCACGAAAATTGGCCTGCATCATCTAGAGAGACTCACAACAAAGCGCTATTCACAGAATTTTAATAAACCATACCGTTTTCGAATGGCGCGTCAACGAATTCGACGAAGAACGCACAAAATGAACTTGAGGCTGTATCTCCGCAACGCTTCGAGGGATTGAGACGAAACTTGGTACGTGTCATCACCATTAGGCCCTGAGGTTACCTGTAGCGTTTTGGCGCACTGCCCCCTACTGGTCAGGAGATAGAAAAATGGCTATTTTGGCTTATAACTTTTGAACGCTTTCCTGCATGATAACCATCATGCCCAGATACTACCTGAGCAGTTTCAGAACAGCGCCACATACTGGACAAAAATTCTAAGAAGTAGTTATTTTTAAAATAAATGTTTTTTTTTTGATTGAAAGTTTACTTTTTCTAACTCCTCATACACTGTTCATTGGACTCTAACCAAAAACATGTCACAAAGCTTCTTTTGCTGCTCATGGTGCCGATAATTGGCTTGACCCCGGTATCGCTGCTTGCAGCTATATTTAAGATTACTTTTCTTCCCACATTGGCATTTTTTTCCCTTGTTTAAAGCACCAACAATATTTGGTGGAGTTTATGCTTAAAACAAGACAAGTCTTAATATCTTGCGCAATTTTGCCTCAAGTAAATTAGAAAAATACTGATGAAGAAACATGCGTTTTTGCAGTTTAAGCATTTAAATAAGGCTGAACACAGGTGCTGTTGTGGAAAGCAAGTACAAATAAAGCCTACTTTTTAACAGACTAAATCTGAGGGGAGGCTTTTTGAGAGATTCAGTAGATACAGAGTAAACTGGAAATTTGGAAAGCTTGTGTCCACCATCATCCTAAAGTCCTGGCCAAGAGATGACAAAGGGACGTATCTGGACGATGAAGAAGTGATTCTCCAACATCTTATGGATTGGACTGCCGCCAAAAATATTTTTCAGCTTCATGGTATTTCTAAGGTTTCCCTCAGCATGCCATTCTTAAGTTAAATGTTTCTGCTCTTTTTCTGTGAATCAATGACCTTTGCTTTTTTTCGTTCTTCAGGCGCTGATGAAAAAATGTTTGAACAGCTTTCTGATGAGGCTAAAGAGAAATTTGACATGGCAACCTCCGTATTCACAAACGTTTTAAATCAGCTTGTCAACGGGAAAATCAAGATAAAGCTTCTCAATCACATCCTCCATAAGCAGAGCACTTTCTTAGAACTGCTTGATTTAGGTAAAAATACTCACAGATACCATCTAGATCTTGTTTTGGATGTGAAATTTTACACTAACAGTAATGTCATGACCCTACTGTTTTTCCAGACTGTTTTTGTGACAGTGAACAATACAAGGACACCAATGCCATGAAGAGGCTCCTTCAGTCTAGACAAAAGGAGGTGAAGGCTGTTTATCATGAGAGCACGCTAGTGGAGGTTCTCATTACAATGTGCTGCAATCTACAGGAACATGTGACAGGTATATGCTTTCTATCGAACACAATCATGAAATGCTTTGATTGAAAAATATAAATACATATCAAATAATATTAGATGTCCTCTCTTTTACAGTTGATTTTGAAGGGTTGGAAGAAAAACACAATATTGACATTGATGAGAAAGACCTGGACTGGTTCATGGAAGTTCATTTATTAAACCAAATTCCCACTGAAAATTCGGGAGTAGTCACCTACTTTAAGCTTGATGATGAGATCCAATTTATGGCAGAGATCCTAAACACCTTTAAGGACAGCTACATTTTCAAAATGTGTTGGGTGAATGAGGCTAAAAAGTATGTCATGAGAAGGAATGATGATGAAGATGCTGAGGAATCTAACCCGGAGGATGAATTGTTTATTACACTTGAAGAGATTTACAATGACGTATTTGAGCCATGCCACGATGAATACAAAAACATATACAAAGGGCTTAGAGATGGTAGCATCACTTTTGAAGATGTTGATGTAACTTTCAAAGCCTACAAGGGAAAGTATGATGAACTGGCAGCGGATTTTGCAATCATGTGCAAACTGGACCTCAGTGATGGCCAACGATGGGTCCAGACAAGAATCCAGCAGATCGAGCAGTACCATGAGCTATATCTTGCAGTAGCATCAGCTCAGGTGGTAACGATGGTCAAACAAACCCTGTGCCTACAAGGAGACTTTCAAGTCTTGGAGAAGTTGCTTGTGGCTGTAAGTCATGTACTGTAATTTTCACCGTGATGCTCCCTATGGTTAGATAAAGACTTAAAGGTCATGTATAATTTATTTTTTTTCGGTTTCAAAATACTCAACAATAACCAAGCCATTTGAAGGTGAATCCCCCCAACCTGTGTTAACATTGTGTGATAGATCACAAACTCTCTTGTGAAGGAGGAAGCGGGAGCCGGACAAACAATCCACGTAGTCTTTTATTTAACAATACTTTTCAGTACAAACACAAGGTTTGCTTTTCAGCATAGAATAAATGCACACACTGTAACACAGCTGTGTGCATCACTCTCTCCCCTCTGGCGGTCTGAACTGCCCTTTTATCCCTCTTAGCTCTCACTCCAAACACAAATAGCTGTTAGAGATAATTTCCCAACGGTGTCAATCCTTACTCGCTCTCCACAGACTCCGCTCAGCCATGCCCACATCACCACACATTGGCTTGTTTGTTTGAGCATCTCAAGCAGCCTAACGTAGCACCATGGGGTCTTCAAATGGAGTTTGGGGCGGGACTGTCTGGTTTTCAACCAATGGCAGTGTGGAAGAGTGTTTGGAAAATCTGTTTGATAGGGTGGTCACGATAATTTGTAACCAAAATTTTAGTAGTCTGTGTCAATACCAGTGAAATTTCACAGTTCTCGATACCAATTTCGATACCACAGCAAAAATATTGTAATGTGTTATTGAACACACTCCTTTAGGCTATTTAAAAAGTGCAATGTAAATAATAAATTAATCAAAATGCTTGTTTCCTTAAAGTGTTGCATTACTTAAGTGTTTTTAAGTAGGTAATCAATAAGTGATAAGAAATCAAATTAATATCTAAAATGTTAAACAAGTAAAAATAGAACAAATACTTTTCAACATACCATTGCATTTTTCTTTTACCAAACTTTTATTCAGTACAACAGCACTCTTGTTTGTATTGTATTGCTTAGTTTGCATTATTTTTATTACCATTTTTATTATTATTATTATTACAGTGAATATTACATTTTACTATACAGTTGTAATATATTTCTGTCGCAATTTCTATAATTTCAGGCATCTAGCTTTTATTTTGATGTGAGCTTTTATTTTGCCATTTGTTTTTAACGGAAGCTTCAAGCTATATATACAGTAGTATTATTTTTTGCATTAATTTTGTCAGTCAGTCATCGTGTGGGTATCTAATTAAGTCGGTACTACCCGTACCGCATAACTGCATAAACACTGGTATCGTGACATCTTTTTAAATTTTACTACCGACTTTGTACTGAAGTACCAGTACTTTTGACATCCCTACTGTTTGAAAACAGTAATCATGTGTTGAATTCCTTTTGGAGAAGCTGGTTGCTTCACCCTAAAGCCAATTATTTAATAATTGCATTTTTATTTTAAGCAGACAATGAATAGGGTAAACCCATGACACTTTCTTTCTTTCAGACACACTTGGATTTTAAAAAGGAGCGTCTTGACAGCATTGACAATGAGTTAATGCAGGCAAAAACTGTTCTTGTAGACATCACGGAGTCCCGGAGACTGTGCCTTGAGGAGCTAGGCCTCAGAAAGAACTTTGTTATGTGGGTTAAAGAGGCACTTGAAGGTAAATTAAGGTGTTCACACTTGCTGTTGAAGGTTATTTCATAATTGTTATGCTCTTTTGTAAGCAAATGTTATTCTGCAACATCCTCTTTCATCACTTCAGACATAAATGAGTTGAAAGTATTTGTGGATTTGGCCTCCATCTCTGCGGGAGAGAATGATTTGGATGTGGACCGTGTGGCCTGTTTTCATGATGCTGTTCTTGGCTACTCTTCAATGCTCTATGATTTAAAACCAGATGCTGGCTTTAAGCTCTTTAAAGAGATGCTGAAGAAATTGTGGAAGGCACTTGATAATGACCCCAACCTCCCCAAAAAATTGGTAAGATGTACTGCTAGTTTTGAGAACCAGAGGAAGAAGAATAGATTTGTTACATTCTTGTTCATGAACATTATCTCTGGGTTCAGCATGATTCTGCTAGGCACATAGAATGGTTGAAGACAGTCAAGGACAGCCATGGGTCAGTGGAGCTGTCTTCTCTATCTCTGGCATCAGCTATCAACAAAAACGGCATCTACATCATCAGTGCGCAAAACCAAAAGAAGGTTTGTCATCACTGATTGAATAGAAATAGACCTCTAAAGATACATAGAAATGTTTATAAACTCTCAGGTTTTTGCTAACATTGCACAACAATTCTCTGGAAAGTCCTTCTAAAAACAGCTGAAGGTGTTGGGTGTTTTGGAAAATGTTTGCTGGTTTAGGAGGTTAACCAGCTGGGCTATCAGCTGGTGGGCACCTGGCTCTGGTGGGAGACCAGTTAGAAACCAAATACCGTGTTCTAAAACAATTATCACCTGGATTTTTCCAGCAAGGTTTCCATGAGGAGCAGTGACATATAACATTAGTGCAATGTTTTTTTTTGTTTTTTTTTTGCCTCTCTTTACTGTTATTGAAAGGTTTGATTGATGCAACAGTATTTGGGAAATCTCAACCCTTGAATATTGCTTTTCTTTTTTCAGTTATGTTTGGAAAATATTATGAAGCTGCAGATCATAGAGGAGAATGATGAGGGCAGTGAGACACGCAATTACTCTCTTGAAGACCTCAGGGACCTTCAAAATAAATTGATGCTAATGTCTGGCAAAGGAGATCAAGGCCAATATGAAGTCGATCGATTTGCAGAGGTGACTTCTGACCTATTAACTGTTATTAACTGCTATCTTTTCACTATGACAATTGTAATTATCCCTAAATGTTTTATTTTTATTTTTCTTGTTCCAGGTCTTTGCCAGTGTGCAGAGGCTGGCCTCTGCATTTATGGATTTATTTGCTGCTGGAAATCCACTGTTCAGACACTGGCAGGCAAACATCAACTGTAACAGTAATGAAGCATGCATCATTATGGACTTTAACTTAGGGAGTGTTGTTAGTGTTATCATGGTTGAAGGAGATGTTACAGAACAGCTGCCAGAAGTCTGTAAGAAAATGGAGAGATGCCTATGCTTCTGGAAAGATTTCATGAACAAGCAGAGATCTCGGCATTACTACTTAAACTATTTTACTGCAGAACAGGTAGTTTACCTGTGCAGTCAGCTCACCCAGACAAATGTGACTAATATGAAAGATCAAGTTCATATGATGCTCTCCTTTGTCAAGCCTAATTGCTCCCCTTCAGATTTGAGGCAAGCCTGGCACAGGCTGCAATACGAAGCAATAAAGAAGGGTCCTGAGCAAAATGATGACTTAGACTTTCAAACCTTTGTGATAGTCCCCTGTATCGTTGAGAATTATATGCATGTTGATGAGCCCTGCCCATCGTTTGATGACTTCGCAAGTCAGTTGGGGCAAGCTAGTGGGTCAGAAAAGCTAGATGTGGTTTGGAATGCTTACATGCGAGACATGAAAAATTTCCTGCCAGACTCCCTTGATGTTGCAAGTCTTGGATATCTTCTTGAAATTTTGGCCACCAGCCCCAGTGAATATGAGGGAGATTCCTTAAAGGTTACGGGAACAAGGAATATTCAGAGAGAACTGCCAAATGGACTGGCTAGTGGAAGACCAAATCTCATCATCTGCCCCTCTGAAGAAATGCTGACGTCTTGCATTTCAATTTACATGAGCAGCAAAGATGAGCCTCTGCCAACCTATGATGAAGTACTCCTCTGTAGTGCTTCCACTCCATATGAAGAAGTGGAACTTTTCTTCAGGCGCTGTCTCACTGCTGGCTATAAGGGAAAGAAGATCTACACAATGCTCTACGTGGACCAGCTTACCTACGAAGTGAGCTACAAAGTGGAGCAATTCTTTCAGCATCAAAAGGCACTGTGTAGAAATGATTACAGACTGGTGTTGGTATGCAGCTCTAATAAAGAACATGCATACCTTCCCTCAGCTTTTAGTCAATTTAGGTTGCACTTGGTTCCTAAAGAACCACTGAGCAGTATTCAGCAATACCTTGTTAGGCATTTTACAGTTCCAGATGATGTATCCAGTGCTGCCGCTGTGTTCAAAGACAGGCAGTTTGTGGGAGTTGTTTCTTCTGAAAGATCTGGAG
The DNA here is from genome assembly GCF_019703515.2 of Myxocyprinus asiaticus. Lineage (NCBI taxonomy): Eukaryota > Metazoa > Chordata > Actinopteri > Cypriniformes > Catostomidae > Myxocyprinus > Myxocyprinus asiaticus. The sequence continues at coordinate 1,594,110 of NC_059356.1, read as the reverse complement.
TGGGTGAGTATGCATAAAGGTTTTGAATTGTTTGAATGAATTTGCAAATTGTAAAAATAAAATGTGTTCTGCGTGATGCTTCCTAGGAAAATCACTTTACATTAAACGAATGTATGAGAAATTGAAGACGATGACCAAGAAGTCTTCGCAGCTGAACTGCATCAGGTTGATTGAGCCAAGAGTTGATGAAAATGTCATCCTTCGGTACTTGCTCAACAGCCCCAAGAAAAAGGAGCTTTCAGTCTTTCATTTTGACATCACCACCACGGTATCTACCAGTTTTTTTTTTTTTTTGGTTTACAGATAACATTTTTTGTAGTTGTTTTTCCATATAAATCATTGATTACGTACTTGCAGGTAAAAAAAGGACTCCATGAATTTCTATTCAGGCTATTAATCCTTGGATACCTCATGGACTCAGAAGGAAACATGTGGAAAAGCAATAATAAGAACTTGTATGTCATTGAGGTCCTTAGACCTGTTGGTGGTGCATCCCGCAATGGCACACAAGCTGTAAGTAAATTCCCATTTCATAATTGAGATGCATCATAAATGCATTACACATTATATAAATCTAGGTTTTTTTGGCATTAATCAGACTGATACCTCATGTGTTTTTTGGCCTTTTCATGGCAGGGTGCAAAAGTCCACTCTACCTTCCTGGATGTGTTTCCAAGTATCTACTGTCGTCCACCCAAAGAGGTCCTTGAGTTGGAAATGAGAATCAAGGAGGAGTGTGATGACCCCCTTATGGATGACCAAGAGTTCAAAAGTGAAGCCTACCAACGTCCTTACCAGTACCTACAACGTTTCTACAATGGTGTCAGTTTGGATGGTTTCATGTACAACGGAGTTGAGGGAACTCATGTTGAATGCTTGCAGATGTTGTTTGTGTACTGCGGCATCATAGACCCCTCTTGGGCAGAGTTGAGGAATTTTGCCTGGTTCCTGAACTTGCAGCTTCGGGATTGTGAGAGATCTGTATTCTGTAATGTTTCTATCATAGGGGACATTCTGATAGGATTCAAAAGTTTTGTTGTTGAGTTCATGATTCTCATGGCTAAGGATTTTGCCACTCCTTCACTTAGCATCTCTGACCAGAGTCCAGGAAGACTGCACAATGACATTTCTGGTGCCAATGAAGAGGACTTGGCTCCCTTTAGGATAAGAAAACGATGGGAGTCAGAACCACATCCATATATTTTCTTCAATGATGATCACGAGTCCATGACATTTATTGGCTTTCATCTTCAGCCAAATGCACAGAATGGGGTTGATGCAATTGATCCATCAACAGACACATTGATCAAAAGTAACATCATGACCAGAGAGCTTTACGAGGGCCTTAAACTACAGAAAGTTCCTTTCAATATAGATTTTGACCAGCTCCAGAGATGGGAGAAAATTGAGAGACTTTCAAGGGTCTTGGGAATACAGTGGCCTCTTGACCCAGATGAAACATACGAGCTCACTACAGACAACATTTTGAAAATGTTGGCAATTCATATGCGCTTTCGCTGTGGGATTCCTGTCATAATCATGGGTGAGACAGGTTGTGGGAAGACCAGGCTAATAAAATTCCTTTGTGAGATGCACAGAAGTGGAGTTGCCACTGACAACATGAAACTAGTCAAGGTTCATGGAGGAACAAGTTCAGACATGATTTACACCAAAGTTAGAGAGGCAGAGACCATGGCATTAAGGAACAAGCAGGATTATGGTTTTGACTCTGTGTTGTTTTTTGATGAGGCAAACACAACAGAGGCCATAAGCAGCATTAAGGAAGTCCTCTGTGACAACACTGGTGAGGGAGAGGATTTGGCACGCAACACTGGCTTGCAAATCATTGCAGCTTGTAACCCATACAGGAAACATACAGACAAAATGATCCAGAGACTGGAGTCAGCTGGTTTGGGATACAGAGTTAAAGCTGAGGAAACAGACGAAAAACTTGGATCCATTCCTCTTCGTCAGCTTGTGTACAGAGTGCAGGCTTTACCGCCTAGCATGATTCCACTAGTTTGGGACTTTGGACAGCTCAATGACCATACTGAGAAAATGTACATCAAGCAGATTGTTGAAAGGGTAGTAGAAACCCATTCCATTGATGATAGCTTTATCACAACCATCACAGATGTTCTGTCAGCTTCACAGAGGTATATGCGAACAACAAACGACGAATGTAGTTTTGTGAGTCTGAGGGATGTAGAGCGCTGCATGCAAGTTTTTGGCTGGTTCTACAAAAACAATAAAATGTTACTCTCAGAGCTTTGCAAGTTTGAAAGTATTCAGAGGACAGAGAGAATTGAACAAAATCAGAGGGATACTAATGAAAGAAATCCAATTCTGTGGTCATTGCTTATGGCTGTTGGTGTATGTTACCATGCCTGCTTAGAGGACAAAGACAAATACAGAAGAAAAATCTGCCAGTACCTCCCAGAGACCTACAGCCCAATGAAAGTGATTCAGGAAATCTCAGTTATTCAGGATCTATTTCTGAGTGGAGTTCCAATGGGTGAAACCATTGCTCGAAACAGTGCCTTAAAGGAAAATGTATTCATGATGGTCATTTGCATTGAACTACGAATACCCCTCTTCTTGGTTGGAAAACCTGGAAGCTCGAAGTCCCTGTCTAAAACTCTGGTTGCAGATGGCATGCAAGGCCAGGCGGCCCATTCTGATTTGTTCAGAAAGCTGAAGCAGGTCCATCTTGTGTCCTTTCAGTGCAGTCCTCATTCTACACCAGATGGGATCATTAATACATTCAAGCAATGTGCTCGTTTTCAGGAAGGCAAGAATCTAACAGAGTATGTCTCAGTGGTAGTTCTAGATGAGATAGGCTTGGCTGAAGATTCCTTGAAAATGCCCCTTAAAACTCTACATCCTTTGCTGGAAGAGGGGTGCATAGATGATCAGCCAGTACCCCACAAAAAGGTGGGATTCATCGGTATCTCTAACTGGGCTTTGGACCCAGCAAAGATGAATAGAGGAATATTTGTTTCTCGTGGTGATCCTGATGAGAAGGAATTGATTGAGAGTGCCAAAGGCATTTGTTCCTCAGATGCCATGATTCTTGAGAGAGTGAGAGATTACTTTCAGCCATTTGCTTGCGCATACCTCAACATCTATAAGAAAGGCGGAAAAGGTTTCTTTGGCCTGAGAGACTATTACAGCTTGATAAAGATGATGTTTGCTGTTGCCAAAGCCTCTGATCAGAAGCCTAGTGCAGAACATATTGTGAAGGCTGTGCTAAGGAACTTCAGTGGCAAAGATAATGTGGATGCTGTCACAGTGTTCACCAGCAGACTAAATATCAAAACCAAGCTTGAAAGGATCAGTGCCATTGAGCTTGTAAGAGAGAACATAACAGCCATTGGCCAAGATGAGGAATGTAGATACCTGCTGGTTCTGACCAAAAACTATGCAGCTCTTCGGATTCTTCAGCAAACATTTTTTTCAGAGCAGTGTCAACCAGAGATCATCTTTGGCTCAAGCTTTCCGAAAGACCAGGAGTATACTCAGATATGCCGTAACATTAACCGTGTGAAGATTTGTATGGAAACTGGTCAAACCATTGTGCTCCTGAACCTGCAGAACTTGTATGAAAGCTTGTATGATGCTCTCAACCAATATTACGTTTGTCTTGGAGGTCAGAAATATGTGGATTTGGGACTTGGAACCCACAGGGTAAAATGCAGAGTGCACAAAAATTTCAGGCTCATTGTCATTGAGGAGAAAGAGGTTGTCTACAAGCAGTTTCCAATTCCTTTGATCAACAGGCTTGAGAAACATTTTCTTGACATTAGTACTGTACTGAAGAATGAGCAAAAGGAGCTTGTTAAGGAGCTTGAAAACTGGGTTAAACTCTTTAGTGCTGCTAAAGGCCAACAGTCAAGTGCTCCCCAAGAACGGCATTATCTTCCAGCAGATATTTTCATTGGCTACCACTCTGACACTTGTGCTTCTGTTGTTCTGCAAGTTACAGAGCAGCTCAAAGGGCAAATTGAGCTTTCAGATCCTAGAAAATGCCTCTTAGATGAGGCAAAATTGATCCTTCTGAACTGTGCTACACCAGATGCAGTGGTTCGACTAGACTGCACTGCTCTCTCCAGTGTGGAAAGTGAACACTTGTCAAGGGTGTACTTTGAAGACCAGAAGCATAGCTCCCTTGCTGACTTTATCCTCTCTCATACACAGCAAGCAGAGCTTAGCCATGCCTTTTTCACAGAGGTAAAGCTATTGTAATGTTTTTTGTTTTGTTTTTTTTTTATTTGATTTGTACTCTAGAGCAATCCAAAACATTTATTTCTATGCAGTAATGTTCTTATTAGGTTAGCAAAAAACAATGTGGTACACAACCTTGTCCTAATCTTGTAGGTGACAACATTCTCAAGACTTCTGACAGCAGCAGAATCTGCACAGCTACGGAATATAGTTAAAAATATAGAGCTCCTTTCACTACAGCAGTTTGACACGGAACACTCATTCCTCAAGAAAATCAGGTATTCAAAAACCACTCTGTGCTTGATCATCACCATATATTACATCATAACTTACATACACATTCTTTATTACAGTTAGAGTTAAAACTGTTTTCTTTATTTAGGAATTACTTGGAAAACACCACCGGGAACAAGATACTGATCATCCAAAACGATTTTGATGAAGGCTCCCAAAGTTTGAACGTCATTGCATCTGCAAAGTGAGTTTGATCTGGTCGGTGGCACCTTTTTGTTGATCAGTAAATGCAATCAAAGCAGCATGATTTGAATTTGAAATATATTTCCAGGTATTCTTCTGTCAATGAAATTAACAAATTCAGGAAAGAGGACAATGGAAAGATTTTTGTTTACTTCATCACTAAACTACCAAGAATGGATGGTGGAACTTCCTATGTTGGATTTCATGGTGGTAAGACAACGGTTTGCTTGCATCACTGGACACCATTTTGTTTGTTTTTAACAAAAACTCATTAAAGATTCTTTTAAGGCCCATGGCAGTCAGTCCATATTGATGACCTCAGAAGATCAAAAGAGATTGTCTCTGATATAAAAGCCTTGCAATGTCTGACCATCAGCCAGCTGTTTGAGGAGAAAGCAGATGAAGGTGATGGTGGATTTCATGGTTTAATTTTAAATGATTGAAAGTTGCCTTTAAAGGCATGACCAGAAACCTCAGGAAATCTGAATTTTATTGCTTGCAGCTATGGAGGTTGAGAACATGTACACAGAGGCCGAACAAGAGAAGATGGAGCTAGAAGACAATACTGTGGGTCAACAACAGCAATATATTTAGAGTATATGTTGAACATCTGTCATGTTCATTAGAATCTAGGTGGACTCAGTAGGTCAAAATGTTCTTTTTCATGTCCTATTGGTACAGGGCTTGAAACAATTTTTGGACACCTCAGCGCTCGTGCGTAGCTGTGTTCAGAGTGCAGTTGGCATGCTCAGAGATCAGACTGAGGCAGGCACCCGCAGCACCAGGAGAGTAGAGATTCTGCTAATGCTCTTGACTGACAACGAGACTCTTCAAGGTCTGAGAGCGATTGCCAGTGCTATTATTTTTACAGTTTTTATTAACTTTATTATAAGTTGTCACTGATATTTAGATATTTATATTACCAGCTGCATTTCTGAAAACTGTCAAGCAGCGACTTCACTCGCTACTGCTGACTCTCGATGAAAACACAATTTCGGCCAAGAGCTGGGTCTCCAAAGAAGCACAGAATATTGATGCCTTGCAGGAGGGTGGGACATTTAGGTAAGTGTAAAGAGAGCAAGTGTGCATTTTTCAAACGACTAGAAGTTACATGGATGGATGTTTCACGTGGAATCTTATCAGATTGACTAAGCTTTACTGACCTTCGGAAGCTATACCTTACGTCTCAAAAAACTTCACTTTCAGGCTAATATTTTTTCAATTTGCTTTCTCAGACATGCCCTGTGGAAGCGAGTGCAAGCATTAGTTACTCCTATCTTGGCCCAACTCATTTCAATTATTGATCGTGACTGCAATCTCAACCTTTTGCTGGATGAAAATTCTGGAGAACCATTGAAGAAACTATGGTTGGACATTTTCGGAAATGCAAAGTTACTGAATGTTCCTTTCACAAAAGTGGACAACAAGTATGTTATTCTTTGGAGTCAAGATTGATTTTGTAACCACTTAAGCCAGACACCTAACCTATGCAAGTGCATGAACGCTGATACTGAATGTTTATTGCAAGCTACCTGATTAATAACACATCCAGTTTAATGGTACAAACATTTGAGGGTTACTCTATGATCCTCTTGAGTCGAATGCATGTTATGAAGATATGTTCGTTGGGATTGTGTACTTGCATAGAGTGTTTCTGGCCTTAGAGGAATGTCTTGGTGTAACTGAAAACACTCTATCTGTAACAGCTCCGGGACAAAGACGATCTTGGTCCAGAACTATATTGCTGTTGACAGAAACATGGGTTGCACCATGCCTTTCAGCTGGAGAATTAAAGATTATCTGGAGGAGCTCTGGGTACACGCTTTGCAGCGAGAAGGTATCTTGCTATTTAGTTTGGTTTCTGAGCAATCCTGCTTAATCAGTGAGGTTTCCTTGGAGTATTTGTTTTGCACAGTTTTTCTTTTGTAGTTTACTATTCCTTTAAGGTGCATTGAGTAATATTTTTGTGTATGTTGCACTAGGAAATATTCAGCTGGCCATATGATCTCAACATTGCAGTGTTCATGAATGTGCACATGTAGAATAAAGCAGTCTTCATCTAATTTTAGTGTTTATTATTTTAAGATTTTAAAGTTAAAATACAAAAAAAGATTCAAATAAAATAAATAAAAAAACATTCATTTCTTGCTGTTAAAAAGTTTATCAATAAGAAAAAAAAAATGCACCTTTAACACAACTTATCAAATTATTCTCAAACTTCTCTATTTTTTTCTGTTTGATGGCAATAAGCTAAAAAATAAATGTTTTTTTTTCAATTTCTTACAATAGGACACACTATAAAGCAATTTGAAAAGTTCTTTTGGAAGACCCCCTTAGGCAGGTACATCTCTGAAGCAACCCAACAGATGCAGACAGAGTTTTTCCACAGGTATCTTCAGGATTTTATCTCCATGACCATGAGTGTTACATCGGAGTTGGACCTAGAGGTGGGAACCCTTTTCAAAGAAATGTTTCTGCCTGTCATCCACAATTCTAAGCACAAGCACTTGTTGAACATACACATGCTTGTTCATATGTTAATATGATTGCAGTAACTTTTATATCTGTTTGTTATTACTGTTTAGCTTTTACGTGGAGCCCTTACTTGTGGTGTGAATGAGCTTAGAGCCGGCCAGGAAGCCCATGAAAGTGAAGTCATTTCTCTGCCGTGGGTTCATGCTGCTTACCATCATTTCAAGAACCGCATACAGAACTTCTATAGAATGATCAGTATAGAACCTCAGATAGCTGAAATACTCCTGGGTAATAGAAATGCCAGAGAGGGCACAGAACTGGTAAGTGCTTGTAACTTGCATCCTCTGCATGGAAATTAGACTTAGACTGAATTAGACTTTTAAGTGAATGGGAACATCTGAACCAGAATGTAATGCCATGTCTGCACTGGGTGACACAACGAGATGCAACGGCTTGAGGCTGTCTACACTGGACGCATCCACACGAATGTTCTAAACCATTTAATTTGTGTAGTAGTGCCAGCGCGTGCAGCGCAACATGGAACGAGACACCCATCTATTGTCGGCACGACGGACGCTTCCAGTGTAGACAGCATCATTGATTATAATGGGGTTCTATTGCTTTTGATGCGACACTCGTGTCCAGTGTAGACAGGGTGTAAGAGTGTGCTCCCTTTTAATTCAAGAGTTGGATTTGAATTGGAAATGGCCACGCTCCACAGAATGTTGAATTGGAATACAAATGGTAATGACGGGTGGTGGAATTTACTGAAATGTTCTAAAATTGGCTGTGGTGGCATACAGTCCATAAACCAGGTACCCCGTTCTCTAGATTTTAAGTTGTTTCTGAAGTTGTATATAACTGTAGTGTAATGTTATTATTTAGTAAATGTACAATGTATTTGTTTTTATTTAAAGGGGGAAAGTACGTTTCATAATTGAATTACTTTTCCATCCCCATTTTTGTCACCACTTCTCTTAAGGTTTAGAAGGGGATGAATGCATGGTACTGCTGAATTGCAACTAAAAAAAAAAAAATTGTCACACAACAGAGAAACATCATTAGTCCAATGCACATTTTGTGACAAAACATAATTACATCATTCATTTTGACTAAATATGACTGTTGATTCCCTAATATGTAGAATGTGTTTTTTTTGTTGTTGTTTTATTTACTGATTAGTAGGCTTGGGTTTGATGCCTTTTCACGCATCGATAGTCGGAAGATTTTCCGATGATCATCAATATACAGTTGAAGTCAGACGTTTACATACACTTAGGTTAAAGTTATTAAAACACATTTTTTAACCACTCCACAGATTTCATATTAGTAAACTATAGTTTTGGCAAGTCAATTAGGACATTTACTTTATGCATGACACAAGTAATTTTTCCAACAATTGTTTACAAACATGTTTCACTTTTAATTGACTCACAATTCCAGTGGGTCAGAAGTTTACATACACTAAGTTAACTGTGTCTTTAAGCAACATGAAAAATTCCAGAAAATGATGTCAAACCTTTAGGAAATTAGACAATTTGCTTCTGATAGGCTAATTGGCTAATTGGAGTCAATTAGAGGTGTACCTGTGGATGTATTTTAAGGCCTACCTTCAAACTCAATGCCTCTTTTCTTGACATCATGGAATCAAAAGAAATCAGCCAAGACCTCATCCTTGGGAACAATTCCATCCTTGGGAACTATTTCCAAAGGCCTGAAGGTACCATGTTCATCTCTACAAACAATAGTATGCAAGTATAAACACCATGGGACTACGCAGCCATCATACCACTCAGGAAGGAGTCGCATTCTGTCTCCTTGAGATGAACGTAGTTTGGTGTGAAAAGTGCAAATCAAACCCAGAACTGTTGTTGCAAAGGACCTTTTGAAGATGCTGGATGAAACAGGTAGACAAGTATATATATCCACAGTAAAACAAGCCCTATATCGACATAACCTGAAAGGCTGCTCAGCAAGGAAGAAGCCACTGCTCTAAAACCGCCATAAAAAAGCCAGACTACAGTTTGCAAGTGCACATGTGGTCAAAGATCTTACTTTTTGGAAAAATGTCCTCTGGTCTGATGAAACAAAAATGGAACTGTTTGGCCATAATGACCATCGTTATGTTTGGAGGAAAAAGGGTGAGGCTTGCAAGCTGAAGAACACCATCCCAACTGTGAAGCATGGGGGTGGCAGCATCATGTTGTGGGGGTGCTTTGCTGCACTTCACAAAATAGATGGCATCATGAGGAAGGAAAATTATGTGGCTATATTGAAGCAACATCTCAAGACGTCAGCCAGGAAGTTTAAGCTTGGTCGCAAATGGGTCTTCCAAATGGACAATGACCCCAAGCATACCCCCGAAGTTGTGGCAAAATGGCTTAAGGACAACAAAGTCAAGGTACTGGAGTGGCCATCAACAAGCCCATGAGGGGAAAGGGAATGACATCAGTCACCTATTCAAAAATGGGTCTCTGTATTACTTGTCTTGTGAGCATGATTTATATGTTATTATATACTGTATATAAATATATAACAATATAGCATATTTATATTATTATTATTAATAAATCATTCATAGACCCTTTAAACATTATATGTACAAAATATGGTAGTTGTAAGTGTATCATGACAGGTTTTATTTGCTTTCTTTTATGGAATTTTGACACAGGCGTAATCTTCAGAGCAGCACAGTGGATTTAAATGGCTCTGGTCATGTGACTGTTTGTGCCACTCATGTAAAAATGTTCACATGAAATCAAGACACACCGTACATGTCTGGCGGACAACATTGTGTATTCTAAGAAATTATTTTCGACAACGTTACTCAAACATCGCCGCCGCCACTCGGCGTGTCCGAAGGCTGCTCAAATTTCTGCCGTGCCACGGAGCGCAACTCGCATAGTTTTCCCAAATCATTATCAAAGGACAAAGATTATTTACTCTTGCCTTCACTGGATGATATATTGTGTTTATGTTTTTTCGTGTAGCCTGCACATTGTATTTTCAGTGTCTTTTTGCTCTTTGACAGCTTAAATGAAACCTCTTCAAGGCATACAGAGAAATTACATGATAATTTCTAATCGTTCAGTTTGCAGAGTTACACCAGTTTCATATACTAACCTGCAAACTCCTCAACGTCACTGTTCATTCTTGAAGAAGTACAGAAACCTTCGTAACGTTTGTGTGAATGGTGACTACGTAGATCCACAACTTAGTTTCAATTGTGCCTTGTCCTAGTATGCGCAACTGGCTTCAGTAAATCACCCTGTTGTGGTCTGCCGACGCTATTACGCAGTGAATTGGAAAGCATGCATATTAGGCTTCTAATTTAAATGTCGGCTAATGTTAATAAATCAATGCCCCAAAAACGTTCCTATAAAGTAACATGCTGATGATAAATTATTGACATATCAATATTTATGTCATGCCTACTTATTAAACCATAATGCAACTAAATGCAATACTATCAACTACAAATTCAAATATGTTATAAAACAAATTCTATAGTGTAGCTGGCATATCAAACACTGATTATTAATGTATATTTATGTTTCTAAAAGTACACTACATGTTGTGTGTATTAAAATATTTTTATGGGTAATTCAAAATTAAAAAACTGCAAAATGAAACTATTTATTAAAAGCCAAACATACAGCATATTAATTTATTTAAATTCCATTTTATTTCCACATCCTTAAATTAAAATTCATATAACAATTCTACACCCTGTTTTTACTGCAATTCAAATTCAATTCTGAATGGAGCACCACCCTCATTTAAACACATTTAAAACATGCAGTGGGAATCCTTTTTATGGAAATATTATTATTATTTTTCACAGATCACTTTGTGTAAATGAAGGCTGGTGCATGTGGTTCTATTGTTACTTCCATCTGACAGTCCGTGTGTTTGTCAGGTGTTGGATGTGTTTGGTGCTTTGGCCTGCATTGAATACCTGGAGCCTCAGACTCTAAATGGAGATGCTGAATGTCTGACCTGGCTTAGACGTGTAAAGAAGCTACAGGTGCCAATTGAGCTGGTGTGCTGTGAGGAGAGCCAACGGCAGTATAGCGTGAGGACCCAACAAATGACCACCCGCATCCAGTGAGTTATGAGCTCTAAGATACACTGTGCTATCATCAGTGTTGGGGAACTTTACTTTTAGAAGTAGCATGTTACATAATTGCTACAATACAAATTAACAAATTACTCCTAATAAAAATATCTAATCAAATGTTTTTTCAGGCATGGCTGGCGTCGCATTTTCTCTCTTGCATTGTTTGTGGAGCACATGTTGCTGGGTATTGGGGAAGTGGAATGGCCGCTGGTTCTCCAACACACTCGACACCTAGCACAAGTGAGTGGGCTTTTATACTACCTCCTCAAAAAGTAATTTTTTTTTTTTTATAATGTAATTTTTGCTTTTTACTTATTCATTTGCCTAAGGTCCTAGAGCCGGACTCAGACCTCAAAATGAAGCAGCCATTTGAGGCAGTGATCACCGTACTCAAAGCCTGCAAAGACAGAGCATCACAGAGCATTTTTAGGTAGAATTTGTTACAACTGTTTGATCAGAGACTGTTGAAGTAGCTAATATTGGATAAAAGGCAGTAAGTCATGAGATTTATGCCTAAAACAATAAAAAAAACAATAAAAAAAAAAAATTTTACCTAATGTTTTTTTTAAACAGTTTGTACATTTTTTTTCTTTCTTGAAAGCTGAAGTGTATAATATCTGCGCGACTAGCGCCACCAAATGGAATCACACAAATAAACAGCTTTCCCAATTCACCCTCTGTTTGCTAGTCCCGCCCTCAGCTCATGCCATTGGTTGAATCAATGTTGTGTGGGGCTGGACAGGCCGCTCAGACAAACAGGACTTTTATAGTGCTACAGAGATTAAGTGTTTAAGTAGAGTGTGAAAAATAAACGGAAGATACACCAGCGTCCATCAACTCCTATTTCTGAGTCCGACCTGGAGATAATGGGGTGGGGGTGGGGGAGAAGGAAACCAGGACCTATCAAAGGCATCTTTCGCTGTCCAAAAAGATGATTTAAATTGTAATATGATAAACATCATCTAATATTGCAGCATACACTCGCTTGATCATGCATCACTAACTGAAGCTCTGAATTAAGACTTTTTTATAAAACTCAGCCTTTTGTGGTTTAGAGATCACGCAAGGCCATATAGTGATTTCTTTCTTAATCTGATCAATTGTGTAGCCTTAATAGATACCATACCGATGTCTAAGAGGTTTCAGAGCATTTTGGATGGTTTTTCCCTCATCATGAACAGTAAGTGCCACTATTACTACTGTCACGTCAGCAACGCTGGTTTTTCCTCATTTGTGAAAATGACAAAGAATAGGAATTAAATATATTACATGTTCTGAGGAGTGCCAACCCTTCTACATTATGTGGCTATTATTATTTCTGGATTGTGCATTTCAATTCACAGAGTTCTTCTCAGAGTGTGGTCTCCAAAAAAATTAGCGTCGATTTTTCCAATTATTCGTACAGCTTTTTATGTAACTAATTCAAAACACTATAATATTATCGTGCTACTTTATCTCTGTGTCTGATTAGAATGGGCAAAACTCAAGATCCAGTGACCCGTAGATAAAGTTAACCGTTATTTTTATTCTTCCAGTCAAAATTGCAGCTGCAAAAATCAATGACAGCTGTAACTAATCAATGCTGGCAAGTGACCATGTTGTAAGTGGGATAAATCACGGCTAGCGACGCCTCCATGCTGTGTGCATTAAAATCGTTTACCACACACTTAGCCGTGGATTATCCCTTACATAAAGAATGAGTAGTCAATGAGTAGAAATTAGTATAATGGATGGATGAATCGATGTTTGAGGTGTTGATGTTAGAAAAATTTGGCTGGAAAGTCTGGGTGAGGTGCTCTACAAGCCAATGACATCTTTGGGAAGTGCTGTAGAAAGCATGGGATGAAACTTTACCTGAAGATCTAGAATAAACTAAAAAATGATTTTTGGATGAACTGGAAGTTTGAAGAATAAATCATTTATTTAAATAGACATAGTCATTTGCAACATTATAAATGTCCTTACTGTTATTCTTAACAATTTTAAAGCATCCTCTGTGAATAAAATGATAATTTTCTTTCACAAACATAGACATTTCATAGTGTTTATTAACTTTTGTATGGTAGTGTAAGTTTTTCTAACAAGACTTAAGAATGTGTAGATGTTTTTACTGGAAAACAAGTCAAAAATACAAACTATTCTTCACAGTGTATGGTTGAAATGAGGGGATTTGACGCTTTTTTTTATACCCAGGTTTGGCATACAGCCATGTCCAGTGTGCATGGGAGACCCTCAAGACCCTCTGAGTCTGCCCTGTGACCACATCTACTGCCTGATCTGTATCAAAAAGTGGCTAATGCCCGGTCAGATGCACTGCCCACTGTGTATACAGGAAGTGCCTGATGATTTTGTGCTAAAGGCCTCTGACACCATACGGTAATTCACATAGTGTTTGGGCTTGAGACAGATATCTATCTGTCTATCATTCAGTCTATCTGTCTGTCTGTTTAGGTACAGCAGCCTGAAAGATTGTGTTGATTTTGGTCATTAGGGCTCTCATCAGTCGAAATGCGTCATTCAGAAAGCGCTGTAATGCTTTCTTCATTGATCTGGTGTCCACCGTGTGCTTCAAGGACAACACCCCACCCAGCAGAGACATCATCCTCCACCTGTTGTCCCTCCTCATGGTAGAGCCCGGCTCACTCCCAAACATCAGAGGTACGACTGTGTCCATCTCTGCTTCTCTGTCTCAAAGGAAGTACTGTATATCCAGTGTTCATTTTCACAGTTTTTCTTTTGGTTATAACTTTTGTATTGTGATGAAAATGTCCTTAAATTTAGTCAATATTTCATGTCATATTCATTTATTTTAGTCAGTTTTACTTAGACTAAAATGGCATATAATTTTAGTTGATGACAATAGTTTTTTTTTAGTTGACATACATGTATCTGTAACAGACTAAACGTTAACCAAATATTCAAATATTTTGAAAAATGCACAAGCTACCTGAAATTTTAAACATGTGTCAAACATATTAAAGATTAAAATGTTTTATATGTAAGATTAACCAAGATCAGAAAACCATCCTGAAAAGCTAAGCTCCTGAAATGATATCAGATAATGAATATACAGAAGGATTATTTACTTTTAGAGGTGGCTCTGTTGTGAATTCCTGACTTTTGGACAGCTTTGGATAGTGTTACGTGTAGCACGTATTTAAGGATACTTTGTTGTTTGTGCATTGATGTAAGTTGCAATATTACATTTATGTTGTGGATATAGTTGATTGATGTGTGAGTGAGGTAATTGCTAGTGATGGGACGATATATTGTGAACCAAAAAATGATGAATACCATATCGAAGCAAAACTTGATATTTCGAAATTTGCAATATTGTTTTCTATCCATGTGATCATGTATAAAATGACCTGTGAAACATAATCTCTCTATCGCTTGATTTAAACCCTTCTGCTCTATTTTGCTACACTGTTTACAGAGTTCACACAAGGTGCTTGAAGTGCTCAAAGTGCCTGAATTTTGCTTTTAGAAATTTAAGTACTGGAATACCTGGAAAAATGTCTTGTTTTGTTGAAAAATGCTTGAGATTAAAATGGTCCATTTCTTCCGTGTAATGTGTGTCCATCAAAGATGAGATCCCATACTCCACTTTCATTAAATAATGTGTCTTTTAATATCCTCTCTGTCAGATAAAAAAAAGTAAAAATAAATATTAATTTTAATCACAAATAGCACAAATGGTCTAAAAATCAGGACTTCTCTCTCGTTAATAAATGTGCGAGTCTGTGACATGCACGTTGAACTCTTAAAGTGACAGTAACCTATTTAGCGCTTGTAATGCAAATGGATGTACGAATTGTACACATTTTCAATCATTGATCGCTCATATCATTATGATACAGTATATACAATTTTATGATGTAATATTAATTTATAGAATTTATAATTTTTATATTTTTAAAAAGTTAAAATATGATTCTAATAATCAAGACAAATTATTAAAAAGTAAATATACACTTTTTTTCAGGACAGGTTCTGTTCAGTTTTATTACTTGTTCTGCACCTGATCAGCCTGAATTTACCACAGTATTTTTGAAGGCTTGTTTGTTTGTGATTATTATTTAATTTAAATATAACTCTCATTATTTAAACTTTGAGCATTTATATTATTTATGAAAGAAGTTTATTTTGATGAGAAATTGTAATGTACATTTGTTTTGCAAAAATATAAATAAATAATAAACCATTTTCTGTCATACTTTGTAATTTAAGTGTAGTTATATCGAGATTATAACGAATCGTGAACCTCATATTGTATATCGAACCGAATTGTGAGATGACCATTTCGTCGCATCCCTGTTAATTAACCCATTTGTAAAGTTCATTGTACTGGTGTTCAGCAGGGAAATCCACAACATACTATGACTGGATTATTTCAGTCAATTCTTTCTAGACTTTTCCTTCTTTACACAAAGTGTATTGTTAAAATCTTGCAATATAATTTTTTTCTCATCATATTTTCATCAACAGTATGTTTTAATTAAATCATGTTGGCAAAATGAAAAAAACCTCGGCCAATGAACATTTTCGCCAGTAATTCTGCTAACAAGATTGACCATTTCCTACACATTCTTGTGTTTTTTCATCAAACTCCACCTAGAAAATAAGCCAAGATTTCTTTCCACCCTGTATTGTAGTTGGCAGGTGCTACACACAGCCAGAAACAGCACAACGCTCTGTGCACTTCTCCCACATCTAGATAACAATTAGAATAATTGTATCTGCTTCTTCAGGAATGATACTGTAGGATTTACTCTGCTTTCTCCTGATTACTTCGTCATGAACTGGGCGGACAAAATCTCTGAATACTTAATAGGTGTTGTTGACGTGGGAGGTCTTTTTATGTTAATGCACTTATGGTTGTGACCTCAGTCACACATGAAACGCCCACAGCCATGAAGATTTGCAGTCAAGTCTTTTTTGCAGCATGAAATTGAAGTGTCAATAAATGAGGTTTTTGAATAGATTTGAGTTCTGAAAGTCACAGTATGTTTACATAATACAATCCTTTTAAAGTTTGTGTGATTATAGACAATAAAAGCTACAGATTGTGCTGTTCCTCATTCTCTCAGGACAAGACCGGCGGTTCTTGACTAAGGCTCTCTCTCCGTTTGATGACTCTGTGGATAAAAATCCAGTGGTGCGTTCTGTGGTGCTGAAACTGCTGCTCAAGTACAGGTGAGCAAACAACTTACTGCTCACACAGCACTCTTCTTACAGATTTATCTGTATAATAATCTGGATGTTTTATGTTTTCCCTCGTTCAGCTTTGATGATGTGAAGCACTATCTTCAGCAGCATCTGAAAGAAATTGAGCAAAACAACATCATAGAGGAGTCTGATAAAACGGAGCTTTATTCCTTGTACATAAACTGCTTAGAGGTGTGTATATCACTGACCAGTCTGGCCATATTGTACAGAATGTTGGATCCAGATGTGTTTTAGTTGTTTACAATACTAGTGGTCTTGATAATTATATAAATCTTACTGCATTTGAATAAACCTTCTGAAAGACTTGGTCAGACAGTATACATTTTCATTAAGAAGCTGGTTAAGCTAGGTAGGAATGAAATTCATTTTAGTGACACATCGCACTACTACACTGCAAAAAAACTCATTCTTTATGTTGTTGTCTAGTTCATATATGTAATCATTCTTAAAACAAGATACATTTACTTGAAGCAAAATTGTAGTGAATATTCAGAAAGATGTTATTAAAGCTGAAGTGTGTAACTTTTCAAAATCTTCAAAATATTTCTAATACTTTCTCCTATCCCAGCTTATTATGCAGAGACAGCTATAAGTCAGCTATTTGAAGGTGAATTTTCTCAAACTGTAAACACTGTGTCTCTGTGGTGCTTCAATAATTCCTCTTGTTTGTCTGAGCGGCCCGTCCAGCCCGACACAACAACATTGACTCAGCCAGTGCGTGAGTTGTGGGCTGGACTACCTGTTTGTTTGGTCAACAGAAGACGAGGAGGGGTGTTCAGAAAGCTGTTTGAAAACAATGTTTATTTTTCCTAGCGGCAGTGCAGAAATTACACACTTCAGCTTTAAGAATGAAATAATATTAACACTTGTTTTCACAGCATGTATCTTGCATGTAAGCGTTAGCACTTTGTTTAATGTATATACATGGAGACAATCTGCCAGTGGGATGAGAGAAATACTCTTGTATGCAAAATACATAGTCTGAATAAATCTTATAAAATGTTGCTTCTTAAAGAAAAATGTATCTTACTGTAAGAATATTATTTAAAGTGGTGCTACTAAAACTAGTTTAATTCCTTTAAAATAATAATGAAAAAATTAACATTTAGGGTGTTCTGGGTACTTTGTTTAGGATTAGTATTAAAATGTTAGTATTAAAAGTGTTATTGTGGTATTTGGTTAGAGTAAAGGTGATGTATGGTAAAAGAGATGTTTCCAGTTGTGTGTGTGTGTGTGTGTGTGCAGGACTCAATGTATGAGCGGATGCAGTGGCACTCTGCGGCAGAGCAGCATGTGTGTCTGCAGGAGGAAACACACTTTCTGCAGGACTTCCTACAGTCTGATTCTGTGTCCAAACACACTGCGTCTATTGAACACCTGCAGCAGCTGGCCAGAGTTCGACTCGGTCTGGATATGGCTGCTGACCTGCTAGTTAACGGAGTGGTTACTGCTGGAGGTAAATGTAGTGATTTAGCCTTTAGTGTTCAGCTTCACTGGACAAGCTCCCTGTCTTGATTAAACATCATGATTTCTTCAAACTTTACAATACTTCTACCTCGAAGAAATCAATCGGCCACGACTGATTATATGACACTTTCCACAAATTGAGTATAAATTGGTGTTCCAATACTTAAAAAAAAAAAAAGAAAAGATATAGACATAAAATCGTGACACAGGAAGTGACATTATTTGGACCCTTTCTACAGAATGTCATGAACTGTATTTGTCAAGCTCAAAAATGTTTGTGAGAAAAATGATCAAACCAATTTTTTTTTGTATATAATTCATGGGAAATATTTTCAGTAAGTACAAACACACATTTGGTCACAAACCAACTAGCCCCTCCTGTGTGATGATTTTGGTTTAATGTGCAACCTGTTACCCATTCTGTTTTTTATTATTATTATTGTAATTGTTTTATTTTTTGTGTATTTTTTTTTTTTACAAAATAATGAAAAAAAAAAAAAATGCAAACCTCCTATCACATGAATAGAAAATAAATCCGCTCATTTGATGTTTAGTTTATTAGCAGTGTTGGATGTACTCTAATTACAAGGTAGTTAATTACAGGAACCTAATTAGTAACTTTTTAGTCAAAAAGTAGTGTAATATTACATTTTTGTAATTTTTGTAATCAGATTATACAACACACATCGTTTCAAAGCAGCTTTACAGAAAATCATGCATTAACAGAAAATGAAACTGTAATATCTATAATGTCTTACAGTCATCATTGTGCAGTTTGATTAAATATGACTATAAATTATGTATAAAAATAAATAATTAAATAATAATTGTATTTAGAACCCCAGTGAGCAAGCTGAAGGCGACTGTGGCAAGGAACACAAAACTCTATTAGATAAGTTAATTACTTTTAATTACATTTACTAGGGTTACACATTTTCCAAAATAATATTTATGTGGAGTACATTTAAACATTAAGTATTTTCATATGAACGTCTTTTTGCTTTCTGTGAGTGCTGAAGGCAATGTGACAATGAAAAAGAAAAAATATAGACATTTATTTTGAATTGGTTAAATGGAAAAATAACTTTTCTGTGAAGTGCTTTAGAAAGTTACTTAAAAGTAAAGTAATTCGTTATCAAAAAGTAGTATAAGAGCATGGTAATCTGATTACAGTATAAAATAATGAATTAGTCATTTGTAATTAATTGTTTTTTTTTTTTTTACTTACCCAACACTGTTTGTTAGTGGGTTAACTGACCCTTTATTGAAAAGGAAAATGAACTTTTCCATTTTAAGGTCTGTTTTGTATCCTCCTTGTGGAAAGGGCTAGTAGATGCACCGAAAGTGTTACTGGAAGAATAAAAACTCAAATCATGTATCAGTTTAACCATTTGTCAATCAATGCCCAGAAAAAAAACAAAAGAATTATGCTGACAGAAATTGGTAATTTAAATAATTTCAGGTGTACCTAATGGCCCTTCAGTGTTTTTGGAGAGTGTGGTGGATCTGTGTCGCCGCAGCAGGAACGACTGGTACAGAGTCTATCTCATCAGAAAGGTCTGCAGTCTTCAGGGGGTTGAATTTGTTCAGAAACTTCTACCACAGAAAGAGTTCGGGTGGCTGTTTCCTGAGGAGATTCTGCAGTCGGTGGGTTTCAGATAGATGGTCTCGCTGATATACTGTAACTCTGACTAACTGTGACTAACATGAGTCACTCACATTCGTTCCTCTCAGAATCAAGACAGCAGTCAGATTGACCACTATCTAGTGTGTGGAATGGCCTACAAAACTATCAGAGATGCAGTAGCCAAAGCCATGCTGGATGGAAACATGGAGAGAATACAAAAAGCCGTTGAGGTACCATTTACTACACTGTTCCAAAACATATTGAGCTGCCTTGTCTACTGTTTACATATGCAGCTACCTTCTAAAGTCCTGTTGCATCCTAAAGCCCAAAGTATACTTCGGTCAGACGCAAATGTTAGAGGTCTGCGTACAGGATGTGTGATGCAAATTTCGTCATCAGCAGAGTGCTCGAGCACTTCAGCGTGTGCAGCCCGATTTTTCTAACCGTGCGTCTTTGAACATGCAGAACGTGCATGCGCCTGTAATTATTTGCACTAATTAGCAGATCCACAAGGTGGCAACACTTACATTTGAGCCGTTGCTGTCACGGAGAAGCGCTAGTAGATGTAATCTCCGCTTAACAGTGGAGGACGAAGGTGGAAACTGCAACAGTGGATGTGTACGTCAAGAGCGCATGTGTGAGGAGGTCAGGAGATACCTGTAATTGTATAACTCGAGTCTGAAGGAATATAAAGACATCTTTATGGATGTAACTCGTGAAGAGAAATAGTCTGGTGTCTCATAGCAGTCGTAGCATGCATGCGCCCAACCGCATGTGTATGTGTGCACAGAAAATTTTCCCATCAAAATCGGAAGTATACTTTTGGGCATAATTGCAATGGGACCTCATAAGTGACTGATCTTTGAAAGATATTCAGAGTTGTTTAAGGCACATTTTAACAAGTAAACTAGATATTCTGAAGCAGAACTGTATAGTTAGCTTTGTTTTTTGAGTTATGTCGATCCCACATACTTCTGTTGCTTGCAAACAAAGAATACTTTATATTTATTAACGCAACAACATTTCGGCATTTTCAAGACTGATATGCCAGATAAAGCTTGCATGACTGAAATGTGACAGTGTGCTTCTTTCCTTTTGCGAGGGGTCTTTATTTTATTTTATTTGAGTTATGTCTGGGAAATAAAGGGTGTTTGTTACTTGAAGATATTCCGGGTTTACACTCATTTATTCTTTTTTTACTCTGTGTAATTTTGGGTTCATTTTTTAGACACCGGTCTATTATTGTGTTATATAAAAGACCGCACAAAAGTGTCCTGGTCCTATTTTACACCAAAACCAAAATAAACAAATAAGAATTACTGCAATGTGAAAAAAGTTATTAAAATTGTTACGTTTATACATCATAGTAGTACTCCCTTGATACTGCCTTTCATTTTTGCGAATTTTGATTTTAAAACATTGTACAATAGCATATTTTTTACTGAAATAGTGTAAAAAATTACTGTGTTGCGGCAATTAGAATCATCATTGAAAACAATTGAAATAGTAAAAGTAAAACGTCCAGATGCATTTTGGTAATGGGAATTGGGGGGTAAAATGTGCTTAACTTTACTGAAAATGTTAGAATGCAAAAAAAAATCTTCTTGATTAAAATGAAGCCTATATTTGATAAAATGCTTAAATAGGCCAATGAAATACTTGATATTTTTTCTTCACCCCATTAAACTGCTTCATCAGTATCATAAGTCTTCTGCTATATCTTTTTTGAAGGATTGCAACAGCACACCAATGAAGAAGGCTGTTTATCTGCTGATGGCTTTGTTTCGAGAGGTCACCTTCCTGTATAGATCAAACAACCCCAACACGCACCCTAAAACTGCGGTAATGAAAAAGCGCAATACTCAGTGTTGCTTAATTTTGTTACACTTGCAAAATTATAAATATGATATGTATATTTTTACAATTATATAATTAAATATATTGTGAACTCTCAATATTTTGTCCAGCCTGAGATCATATTCATGTTGCCTTTGTTTTATTTAGCAATGTGCTGCTCTTGAAGAGTTCATCAGGAGCTCAAGCGTCTTTGTCAGTGATGAAATGCGAGCGTTTGCCGGAGCGCTGGTGAATAATCGTCTGTGCGCTCTGCGTGTGCGAGCACAAGCGTCAGGAAGAGAGCATGTGCTGGTGGAGGTCACAGTTCACATGGCTGCAGTCCTGTTGTGTGGAAACCTGCCTTTACTTCAGCCACTGCAGCAGCTGGCACTGGCCCCACACAACATGAGGGTACGAGCCCTTCACACCGTCACATCATACAGTCAAATGATGACTGAAGTGTGTTTGATATGTTTATCATGATCTCCTCACAGGCTTCATTCATCCCCACTATGCCCGATGACATGTTGGCTGTAGCGCAGCAGGCCATGGGAAACCTGCAGTGGTACTGTGAGTAGAAATGAATAGTGTCATGCAAAATTTAAAGCCCTGTCAAAATGACACCTCCTTTGGAAAGCTGATTTGTTATCGCGTTTCCCTGTTGTTGCTGATCACGTAAATGCATTAAATTGGACTTCAAAACTGATATTATAGTATAATATAGTTTGACTGGATATTACATACATTACAAAGTGTGTTCCTGATACGTAGTAAGTAGTAATAATAAACACACATTTGGACATTTGTAGAATATACCGTTGGACATCACTATTCATGTTTCCATCCAAGTTACGATTTAAATGCATGGACAAAATCGGAATATCACAAAAACAGTAAATAAAGCAGCATTTCCATCCCATGTGGTCAGTAGAACAAATCAAATAATACATCAAATAATAGCGCTAAGAGCTCCTTTCTCCGTCATTTTATCACTGACAGGGAGGCGCTGTTGTGTATGTTTGTGGTGTGTCCGTCAGTGTAATGAAAGTTTCCGCCCTTCTGACCAGCGTTTATGCTACATTAACAGTAAATGCGTTAATCGCAATGAAGAAAAAATAACGCGTTAAACTTTTTTAATTAATCGCATGTGTTAACGCCTTAATTCTGACAACTCTATTTCACAATAACTAGAGCAACATTTGAGATGACATTGATGATATTCTCTCTGTGCGAATTATGTATTTACAAGGCTCGTTAAAAGGCAAAGTAAAAAGATTTTTGATGCAAATCTCTAGGGCTGCAACTAACGATTATTTTGATAATCGTCTAATCAAACGATTATTCAACTGTTCGGCGATTATTGCAAGGATTAATCATTAGCTCTTAACGGACTATTCAGCTTGTGCCCTGACTTAAAAGGTTGTATTAAATGTGCTTGCTAACTATAAAAAGGACAAAATCATCTTTTAAAAATACCTCTAAATGACATTCACTGAATTACAGGAAAAAATACTTTTTATTAAGTTTAATTCGGTAAAGAAATTCACTGCAAAAATACTATTGTTATCAAGTGTTTTTAAAATAGTCTAAAAATCCTTAAAACAAGATACATTTACTTGAGAAGTAACATATAAGATATTTAGACTTGCTTTAAGAGAATGTATCTTAAATATAAGTGTATTTTGAATATAAGTGATTTTTTCACTTTGTTATACTTCTGCAAGTGCATTAAAGAAAATATATTCAAGATCTATTCTCTAAAAGCAAGTCTAAATATCTTATCTGCTGCTTCTCAGGTGAATGCATCTTTTTTAAAGGATTTTTAGATATTTTCAAATATTTGTATTTTTAATATTATATTCAGCATTCTCAGATAACAATTTTTTCTTCTGCAGTATAGCTGCTAAAGACAATGTGTGTTGTTTTAAGGAGTTTTAGATATTTATATTGGAAAACAAGCCAAAACAAAAACAAATCAAAAATGTATTTTGTTGCAGTGTATAATGGGGCGAAGACTACCCTCTCTCACATTTCTGTTCACTTCAATCCATCTTAAACTCACAAAAAAACAAACTCTCTCTTATTAATAAAGCTGCGTATTGCCAATTTTCTTCACGATAAGAAATGCACAGTGACACATATATTACAGTTCAATAAGTCATGAGCCATCACGTTATAATCTAGCTGCAGTAAGCGCACATGAGGGACGAGCGTCCCCGTGACAGAGTGTGCCTCAGCCGGGTGCAGTTTCAATCTCTCCTCCTTAGATCGGGACATTTGCGCAACTCATAGAAGAGGCGCTGACCGCACAGAGAAATGGCAGTTTTGGAGTTATTTACATGACCTGCTTTATTAAATATAACTGCATTAAAGCTGCAGCTCCAGCTCTGCTTATTTCACAATGAGAATGCTTCTGTATTTACTTATTTTGTATTATTCCCCCATACTTTGTGATCTGCATAACCTGAAGCTGTTTGGAAAGTTTAGAGTGCATCTGAGCTGTGAGCTGATTTCTTTCTCTCCTCAGTCAGGAACTGCAGGGCTGCTCTCACACATCATCATTAGAGTTTTTAATGTGATCTCATGTTACATTAAATGAGATCAAACAACTATTAGACCATGGAAATATTTGTTGACAATTTTTATTCGACGTTGCTGATAATGTAGACTAATCGTTTCAGTCCTACAAATCTCTTTTCCGATATAAATTCTATAGGAATATATTCAGTAAATATCGAAGTTTATGTGCATGTCTTATCTAATAAAAATGCATCCACTTGAAGTGAGCATGAAAGTTTTTATTTGCATTTTGGTGTTTCCATCCAACATTTTTTATGCAGCATCTCAAAATTTGCATGAAAAAATGTGGATGGAAACCCAGCTATGTGTTATATCTAACACTGTAGAATTAAGTAGAATTTGGGTGAGTAGAATTTTGACTGTGCCTTGATACATTTGATCTTCCTAACATATCATGTTTTGCTCTTGACAGTCTGTCCTAATGGTCATCCATGCACTGTTGGTGAGGTAGGTCATGTGACTTAATGTCATCTAGCTTTACAGCACTGTATTGGCAGTCAAAGCACACATAACTTAAAGGGGTCATGTCATGAGGAATCACATTTTCCTTGATATTTTGACAAATAAGTGGTCATTCTGCTATAAAAATATACTGTACATTTCAGAACTCAAAACATAATACCCAGTGCAACAAAAGCATTTATTGAAACCAAGCTGCAAAAGCTCCTCATTCTCTACTTCCACGACTTCCCTACGTCATTAGGGGGCCTATTAATTCATGACTGCCTCTACAGCAACAACATCAATGCCTACTTTACGTCATCGCACCCTTGGCCAAGCCCACTGGTGCTCAGTTCGAAACAGAGAGAGAGCAGGACAGACCAAGGAACTCTAAAGGGACAGACAGGCCTAGTGTGGCCTACTAACTATCCCTGAACACCAAAGAAGACCCTTCTGGACTATTTTAAATTATTTTTGTATATAAACATGCACTACACAGACATCTTTGACCGTTGTCATGTATCTCACACTGCTTTTAAATGACAAGGTGTCAAGTTACAACTCTGAAAAGTAGACCCTGATTCTGTTTCATTCAGCTGCTCTGCCTCTAGCTGTTTTAAACACAACCACATCCTAGACACGTTCTTGCACCCATCAGCACTATTTTTAATTGTTGGTGTATGTAAACATGGACTAGATGGGCGCCTTTGACTGTTTTGATGCGTTTCCAGTGATGCGTGCCCCAGTGAAGGCGAGACTGTTTGTGTGTCCGTCACTATGCCTTGGACTATGTACAGTATGTGTATCGTGTAGATATGTCTTCAGCGTTTTTCAGAGTGTTTTCAGCTCATATCAGTGTGGATTGCTTGTGAACCAGTCATAATACGATTCAAGCTTTGCAATGAAACTATTAGTAAAGGATCAGGCAGTTAAAAATCAATATTGGGTCCGATCGCAAAACCGTTGAGTAAACAGTTTCATTCATGAATATTTCATGTGTCATGACTGTTTGACAGTTTATGGCACCGCTGTGCTTCAGTGAACAGTTTAATATATTCGGATGCAATGTGTTGGGTGTACGTTTTGTGTAAACCCTGATATGTAGTTTTTATTGTTATATTTTTTTGTGGAGCGCTTGTTCATTCTCTTCTGATTAAGTTTCAAATATAGCTATTTTCAAGGGGCTGCACAATGTTAGCCAATCAGAACAGTGGGCATTTACATTGAAGTGAGACGCTGAGGACAAAACCTAAACTGAGGGACAGGGTGGAAAATGATCATACATTAATAATTCTGATTGTTTTGGTGCAAAAAAAAATAAAAAAAAAATACATTTTTTTTTTTTACTAACATTATCAGTGGACCTCAGGGAAAATAATAAAATTAGAAAGAGTATGGCATGACCCCTTTAATGCAATGTAAAGCCATATGTTCAGAGCTATCAATGTGTCAGATACTATATTCACCTTTTTTTGTCATTATTATGTTTTTAAATATTGAAAAAATATCTATTTTCTTCACACTAGTGTGGTCAGCCCATGGAGATCAGTCGTTGTCCTGACTGCAATGAACAAATAGGGGGCGAGAACCACCGGCCTGTACAGGGCTTCAGAATCATTCAAAGACAGTGAGTTCCTGTGACCATGAAAGCTGTTCATATTGTGTTTTATCTTGTTTGATAAATATTGGAATTTCAATGATTTCATTTTGACCAATAATATGTTTCAGATAAGCTTGACCCAAGCTGTCCAGAGCATGGGAGCATGTTATATTACACGCTTCAAAGAAGGTCATAGGCATAGAGTTAAATGTAGTCCAGTTGAGTTATTTTTCCCCAGCGCATAAATTTACTGATACTGTATATTTATATGTGTAAAAATGATCTGCTCAAAGTCATTTGAGTATTTCTTACAAAAATAAAAAAATAAAACGAGTCACTGGTAAACTTCAAATAGTAAGCGTATGTGCATGAGCATCAACAGAGCACAATCAGTTGGACTAAAATATTCATTTTGTTAAATATTTGTTTTGGATGTCAGATTTAGGTTTAAATCTAATCATACCCACATATTATGCAATAAATGATATATATTTATAATAACAGTAACTCTAATGGGATTATGACATAGTCTCTTTAAACAATTTAAACCTTCTACAATCTTTATTACAGGCTCTTAGTATTCCTGATCAAATTTGACTGGATACAGTAATCATGTATTTTTTATTTATGTTTTATATTTCTTTTAAGAAATGTAATAAAACTAACTTCACTAAAATAATAACACTAAATTTATGCATTTCTTTTGGAATATATATACAGGTATATATACAGTATATAGAGCATACAATTAAACATTTATATTTGTTTTTTAATAATAAATACTGGAAATACAATTTGGCTATTTTAAGTGATTAATCGATTAATCAAAGAAATGAACCGATTATCAAAATAAACATTGGGTTTCAGCCCTGTAATTGTTTAATTTCTCTTTGTAGAGGGGATCGCACTCAGTCGGGGCACATTCTGGGCGCTGCACAGAGGCGTGACCATCCTGACATGCAGGACACCAAGAACATGTCACCAGCGCCCTTCACTCTGCTCAGACTGATCACACACATGTCCATGCTGCTGGGAGCTGAGAACAGCCCTCAGGTATCACGCCTGCACACACCATTCTTCTGCCAACTTGTTTTCTGAAAAGTGTAGCTTTTCCAAATATAATATTTTTTTCCAACAAGTAGTGAATCGACTTGTTTTAAAACATTTCAAATTTCAACTCAGTTTAATTCATCAGCTTTGTAGCGATTTTTATCTTGATCTTTGTTATTGTATTGTAGCATAATAAGTGAAATACTGCTATTTAAAAAAGTGTTTTTTATTAATTTGTGTAAATTTTATGTTGATTGAGTGTAGTTACTTTAAGACACTTTTATAATTACTTGTAGTGTAGCTAACTATGTTTTATAATGGTGCTTGACTGGCGCAGAAATTGCATACCTACTTTTAACCCTTAAATGCATGGTGTTTCCCAAACATTATTTCATACCTCGGAGACTCGGCACACATATCTGTCACAATTGGATCTACAAAATGCCCAGATAGTGCAACAAAAAAGCATTTTCAATACAATGAGTAAAAAAGAATAAAATATTATATATTCTGTTGCATTTTAATGTTTTTTTGTTTTTTCAAAAATGAGAGACGCAATATAATTTTCATATATGGGATGCAGCTGGCTGTCAAAAACATTGAACTGCACATAACACATAAGCTAAAAATGAATTACACATACTGTATGTATTTTTTAGTCTAAATAGACGTATAACTTACATCATTTCAGCAGTACCTGTACACTCAAATGACAATAGCCAAATCATACTGTTCACGTGTTGTACTTGCTGTAGTTTACTTCCATATTGCTTCCTCATCAAAAAGCAATGTCAAATATAAATCAAGTCAATCACTGAAACAACGGCGCCACA
Organism: Myxocyprinus asiaticus; assembly: GCF_019703515.2. Classification (NCBI taxonomy): domain Eukaryota; kingdom Metazoa; phylum Chordata; class Actinopteri; order Cypriniformes; family Catostomidae; genus Myxocyprinus; species Myxocyprinus asiaticus. The sequence continues at coordinate 1,566,151 of NC_059356.1, read as the reverse complement.
TTGTGGAAAAAGTAACATGTATATTATGTTTGTGTACATGCATATGGGACATTTATAATTCACCATCGTTGTGCAGGAAATCAACGTGAAATAGCAGTTATTTGTATGAATGTAGTACTCATTTGTCTTGTAATAAACAAAGAAACAGATACCCTGTGATAGTAAACTTATATAGAAATAGAATAAACATAAAAATATGAGTAATGAATGCACAATTGTACTTAAATATGTGAGAAGAAATTCCACCTCCTGTTTGCCTCCGAGTTCTGTTGGTGTTTATTTTTGTAAATAATGACCGTCTGAAGGCGGTCACACAACGGACGAGAAGCAGGACACGGCACAGGTATCAAACACGGGGCACGACGATGCGGTTCAGGTTGCAGATAGTACACACAAAAGTTACAAAGGTTTTTCCCTTGTTCAAGAATGAAGAACGCTAAAGTAATAATCTATGTCCTTTGATAATGATTTGGGTTGAATTTAATGGAAAATATGCGAGTTGCTCACTGTGGCGTGGCAGAAATTTCGTAGTTGTAGCTGTGTACCTTCATTGAAAACAGTTGTTTAGAATTTTAGAACACGACATGTCGTCCACCAGACGTGTCCAGTGTGTGACCCCCTTAACTCCTCATTGTTCAACTTATTAAAAGACTACTTGCCAAAAAAATAATAAATGCACATGATTTGAGTTGAAATTAATTTATTAACTAACTTGTAGAGATCATAAAAAGTGATCTGAGAAGCAGGAAAGATGACTCGCAATACCCAGATGAGTGGTCTGATATGTCTTAATCCCCAGATGTTTGGTTGCTACTCAGAAATATCAGACCGCAAGAAGGCGCTACTGACCAATCAGAATCAAGTATTCCAGAGACCTGCGTAGTAAGCAATTATAAAACTATATATATATATATAAAATGTATGTATAAATTGGCGGCCACAATATTGGAATAATGTACAGATTTTGCTGTTTCGGAAGGAAATTGGTACTTTAATTCACCAAAGTGGCAATCAACTGATCACAAAGTATAGTCAGGACATTACTGATGTAAAAAACAACACCATCACTATTTGAAAAAAGTCATTTTTGATCAAATCTAAACAGCAGCCATCACTCCAACACCTTATCTTTGAGTAATCATGCTAAATTGATCATTTGGTTCGAGAAAATCACTTTATATCACCATTATATCAAACACAGCTGAAAGCTATTTGGTTCATTAAATGAAGCTTAACATTGTCTTTGTGTTTGTTTTTGAGTTGCCACAGTATGCAATAGACTGGCATGTCTTAAGGTCAATATTAGGTCAAAAATGCCAAAAAAGAAACAGCTTTCTCTAGAAACTCATCAGTCAATCATTGTTTTGAGGAATGAAGGCTATACAATGCTTGAAATTGCCCAAAAACTGAAGATTTGGTTTACACTACAGTCTTCAAAGACAAAGGACAACTGGCTCTAACAAGGACAGAAAGAGATGTGGAAGGCCCAGATGTACAACTAAACAAGAGGATAAGTACATCAGAGTCTCTAGTTTGAGAAATAGATGCCTCACATGTCCTCAGCTGACAGCTTCATTGAATTCTACCCACTCAACACCAGTTTCATGTACAACAGTAAAGAGAAGACTCAGGGGTGCAGGCCTTATGGGAAGAATTGCAAAGAAAAAGCCACTTTTGAAACAGAACAACAAAAAGAAAATGTTAGAGTGGGCAAAGAAACACAGACATTGGACAACAGATAATTGGAAAAGAGTGTTATGGATCTTAACCCCACTGAGCTTTTGTGGGATCAGCTAGACTGTAAGGTGCGTGAGAAGTGCCCGACAAGACAGTCACATCTATGGCAAGTGCTACAGGAAGCGTGTGGTGAAATGCCACCTGAGAATCTGGACAAACTGACAACTAGAATGCCAAGGATCTGCAAAGCTGTCATTGCTGCACGTGGAGGATTTTTTGATGAGAACTATTTGAAGTAGTTTAAGAAGTTCTGAAAAAAAAAATCAAATTGTAATAGTAATTTTTCACGTTATTAATGTCCTGACTATACATTGTGATCAGTTGAATGCCACTTAAAAAAAAATAAAAGTACCAATTTCTTTCCATAAGAGCAAAATCTGTACATTATTCCAAACATTTGGCCACCAGTGTATATATTGTAATGGGTTCAGGATGGGCAAGGAGGAAGGAACCGGCAGAACAGCCAACAGAACTTTAATGACATAAATTCAATTTAAAGCAACATAAAACACAAAGACGCCCACACACACAGTGGCCGCGTGTGTCTCTCTCGAACTGGCATCTCCAGCTCCCTTTTATCTCACTTTCCTGCTGATCAGCTGCTCAGCGCTGGCCGTGCACCCTCACGACCTGGTCATGCCCTCCTCCTCGTCACACTCCTCCTGCCCAATTCAGGCCAGGGCACCATCTGGAGTGACCTACTCACTCCCCCTCCCCCCCATCTCTGGAGGGGAGACACTGCCCTTCCGGCCGTTCCGGTGGTCCACCATGCCTCCTGGAAGCCTGGGGAAAAGACAAGGAGAGGGAAAGGGCAAGCAGGAGACACAGAGAGAGAGGAGAGAGACAAAAACTTGCACGGCGGTCCCCGGACACGCTGTCGTCTGGTCCTCAACCACTCCTCCACCCTCTGGCGGACGATAGCCGCTCCTCCTCGGGCGGACGGCAGCGAGTCCTCCAACCCCTGGCGGCGACTCTATCTCCCAGTGGATGGTCACGGCTCCTCCCCTGGCTGACGGCAGCGGTGAGGACTCCACGATAGCGCATCCCTCCTCCTTCCCGGGTTTTGGCACCAGTATAACGGTTCAGGATGGGCAAGGAGGAGGCAGAAAACCGCAGAACAGTTAACAGAACTTTAATGATATAAATTCAACTTAACGCAAAATAAAACACAAAGACGCACACACACACAGCGGCCGCGTGTCTCTCAAACTGGTGTCTCCGGCTCCCTTTTATCTCGCTATACCGCTGACTCAGCGCCATCCATGCACCCTCACAGACCGGCTACACCCTCCTCTAGTCACATATAAATATACAGTATATATATATTAGGGGTGTAACAGTTAAAATTTCTCACGGTTCGGTTTGTACCACGGTTTCGGTATGGTTTGGTATTTGTTATGTTCATAAAAAATATATATTACTGTGCAATTCAAAGTAAAATATTGTATTTGGTAACAAACACTTCAAGAGATTTGCCCTCACCACAAATCACCATGATTTTACCAGAGTAACCATAGTTTAAACAAAAAAATCATAAATCATAGTAACCACAATACTATAGTAAAACCAAAGTTACTATATGGAATCTACAGTATTACTGTTGTAAAACAATGCTTAATTGTATCAAAACTATGATTTCTGCCAAGAAATCAATGGTGACAGCAGTTATTGTTAATTCAGTCATGGCTACTACAATATCTCTATAGTAAAACCATGGTTACTGTATGGCTACTACAGTATTACTTAATAAAACCATGATTAATTTTCGTTAGTGTCCTTAACAAATTTTTTTCTCCCTAATTACTAACTCAACATTTAACTTAATACATGCATCAACATACAGTGCATTTCATACTCAACATATATTCAACATTCGGAAGCTGTACACAATTATAGAAGGAATAACCTTGCTGTTAAAATGGATGCTATAAGGGATGTCGTAACGCAACATGAGTGTTTTAATCATATGCGGAATTCCCACATCTTCATCAACGGAGTAGGGCAACATAACTTTGGCAATGAACACTCCAAGCGCTTTAGTTATTGTTATATGTCTGTCCGAACTAGCACTGAGTTCCTTAAAGACGGAAGGGATTGTGTCTGTGCGCAGTTACGGGCTCACCTGCGGCTCTGTGTGCGCCGCACGCTATCTATCCTCGGGTGATGTCGGCGTGAATAAATAATCAAACATCGATGTATTACCAGTATACGGCACTCACATCAAGCAATGTCTGCAAACAGTGTCTGTTTTGTAAAGGTTTTATGACCATCGCTGTTGTGATTGGCTGCAAAAGAAAAAGTTCCCAGACAGGAGACTTGAATGACACAGGGGCTTCTATGTTGCGGCTTGTTTTCTCAGCTTGCCATTTTCAACTTCACACTAATGCGTGCAGAACTGTGATGTCATCAACTGATTTAACATACTTACACTCTCTGTAGAAAGTTGACCCACGTGAAACACAGATGGAGTGTGTCCAGGTGCATTAGCGGAGGTTACAACTGCGCATGTCTATTTGCAGCTTTATTTTCTTTGCCAAAGTGTATGATCTAAATATGAAGGGGAAAAACACTTACTGTATTTTCCGGAATATACGTTTTTTTTTTTTTTTTCATCAAAGGTCCTGCAACTTAGTCCGAAGCGACTTGTATACATAATTTATACGTAACCGGTGTCGGCTGGTCAAACGCACCGCACCTAAAACAGATGAAAACATCAGTCATGGAGACGGTAGAAACGTTGTAAAGTTGCCAATTCAGAATATTTGAATAATACTCTTGAAGAGGCGGGGTTCAATCTGAATATCATTTGCATATGTCAGCAGAGCAGAGTCAGTCATTTTACTGGAACATAAAGTTGACATTTTGATTAAAGATGTTTTTTTACAAAATTGCCAATATGGGTGATCGTTCATAAAAAGACCAGTAACATGCATTAATAAAATAGTCAATTTTGATTTCATGCTGACTTTAACTTTCCCATATCCTTGCCTGTGCGTGTTCAGAGTATCATTCAAATCATCAAGCCTGCTGTGCTGGATCCCGGGCCGTTCCTGATGGCTCATCTTCTGAAGGACATTGAGCAGCTGAGCAGAGCTCTGGGGAAAGGTGTAGATGACACAGTCATCTGCATCAATCTGACCATCCACAGTCTATTGGAACCACACCAGACCAACCAGTGTAAGAGCAAACTCAACTCACCTTACATGGAGCGCTTGTTTTGTGTCATTTGTCATGGGGTTATCCTGTCTCAGAAATTCATGAAACATGGTATTTTCAAACAGGGCCTGTTCAGTATGATCAAATCCTTTCCACTAAAGATAAAAGAAATGGTTGGGAAAATGCCATGAATACTGATGTCATCACACATCAGCTGAAGGTAAACAATGTGCCATGTTTTACTGCATCACAGTGGTCAACATTATGTTGTCTTTGAATTATGTTCTTATATGTATATTATAAGATTAATAGAGTTGGTAGCTATATGAAACAAAGGCTAATTTAAAACATTTTCAGTTTGGACCAAGAATTTTCATTTCATTATTTGCATTATTTCAATTTCAGTTTTTCTTTTCATTCTCTGATCTCTCAGGTGTTGGAGCATCAGCTTAAGGACGTGAACGACTTCATCAGGAACGATGAGCGAGTGTCATCTAATCCAGTGTTGAAGTTGATGTTTGGAGATCCGGAGCTTTTCCTGCACTCTCTGCCTCAGAAGTCCCTCATCCACAACTCCTCTATCTGGAGCTGCAGGAGGAAGATCTCAATGCTCAGTCTGGCTCACATTGTGGAGCAGAACGATGGGCGGGACACTCTGCCTGTGCTCTGGAGGTTCCTGCAGAAAGTAAGACATCCAGCAACCGGAGTGTTTGTCCTTACATGCAGTTAAACAACCAGAGATTTGAGGTCATGATGTCCGCTTCCTAGACAGGCTGTTTGTATTGCGCTAACCAAGTGTTTGTTTTAGGAGGCAGAGCTTCGGCTGGTGAGGTTCCTTCCCGACATCTTGGCTCTCCAGAGAGATTTGGTCAAGAAGTTCCAGAACGTGACAGACTTCACTTACAACACCATAGCAGAGTTCCTACAAAGCCAGAAAGCAGGTACTGACCAAAACAGACATAGTGGAGAGAGTCAGTTTGCACGGTTTGTGTTGTTTTTGGAACAAAGATGTGTACGGGCGTTTGAGCTGATGAAAAGGAAAAACCTTTTAAAAATCTACTTCACATAATCTTTGTATTCTTGTTGGTTCCATGTATGTGTGTGTGTGTGTGTGTGTGTGTGTTTGTGTGTGTGTTTGTGTGTGTGTGTGTGTGTGTGTGTGTGTGTGTATATATATATATATATATATATATATATATATATATATATATATATATATATATATATATATAATTTTATTATGAATTTAATGACACAAACGCAAATTTAAAGTGTCGTAACCCTCAAGTAAAAAGTAATAATATATTTTCTTTGCATCTTGAATACATGTGAATTTACACATCTTGGTCATTATTTTAAAAAAAAAGGGTTTTTACAAAAAGGGTTTTTTAAAATCACGAATAACAATGTTTTCTTGGAATTTTACCATTTGACGTGAACCTGAACAAACCTTATGATGTCTTACCAGTTTTTTTTTTTTTTTTTTTTTTTTTTTATATAAGAGTCAAGAGGGTCTGCAGTGGTCCGCTCTGTTACATAATTTCCTGTTTTATGCATGTTGGTTATTCCAGGGGTTTTCAGTGTTTTTGATTCCAGGGTCCCCCAAATATGACGATCCCCTTGCAAATGAACCCCTTTCTAAATTATGAAGGCAGATCCCATTTATAATGTGCGAGAAAAATAGCAAGCGTGATATTATAAAGACTACATGCTGTTTGTAAAATTAAACAACAGGCATTTACGTTGTTATTATATTTAAGCCAAAATAAATTATTAAAATATTATATAGAAAACATTAACTGTACTGTTAGATGCATAAATCTGAAAAGAAACATTTTTAATTCAGTTCAAATTTATTTATATACCACTTTCACAATAAATATTGCTCCCAAGCTGTAGTTTTACAGAGAAAAAAATATGGCTCAATACAGTAAATAGAATAAAATAATCACAATTAATCTAATGATTTCCAGCTACTCTTAAAGGGATAGTTCACCCAAAAATGAAAATTCTCTTATGATTTACTCACCCTCCTGGCATCCCAGATGTGTATGACTTTCTTTCTTCTGCAGAACAGAAATTAAGATTTTTAGAAGAATATCTCAGCTCTGTAGGTCCATACAATATATGCTTTCAAAGTTTTGGTCACCATGCAAAGGCGGCATAAAAGTAATCCAGACAACTCCAGTAGTTAAATCCATATCTTCAGAAGCGACATGACAGGTGTGGGTGAGAAACAGACCAATATTTACGTTATAAATCTCTACTTTCACTTTCACTTCCAAATTCTTCGAATTCTTTGTGCATATCGCCACCTACTGGGCAGGCAGGAGAATTTATAGTAAAAAATACTAAACTAAAATATTGATCTGTTTCTCTCCCACACCTATCTTATCACTTCTGAAAATATGGATTTAACCACTGGAGTCATATTGATTACTTCTATGCTGGCTTTATGTGCTTTTTTTTAGCTTATCATTTTGGTTACCATTCACTTGCATTGTATGAACCATCAGAGCTGAAATATTCTTCTATAAATGTTCATTTGTGTTCTGCAGATGAAAGAAAGTCAAACACATCTGGGGTGGCATGAGGGTGAGTAAAGGATGAGAGGATTTTCATTTTTTGGGTGAACTATCCCTTTAATTGTAAAACTGAAAGCATGTCCATCATAAAAGAGGCGTTTTTTTTTTTTTTTTGCAAAATGTTTTAAATAAATTAAAAGATCCAGACTCAAAAATTGAGTGTTTTACTTCATTAACCCTTTTGTGTTTTCATTCAACAGCGTCATTTAATGCTTGGTATGAAAAACAGATTAAAGTCTTCTTGTCTACATGGAACCAACTCAGAGTATCTCTGGCCACCACAGGTAAGCAACTCCTACATAGTGCCATTGCAGAGTAATTACAGGACAGGCGTGTTTTATTTTTTTTCCACTGCTGAATGTGAAATGACATTTTGTATGTGTGGCAGGTGAGATAAAGCTGCCAGTGGAGTACACTCAGGATGATCTGGGTTGGGACGCAGATCTGCAGGTGCTGTTGCCTCAGAGACGAGGTCTGGGCTTGTGCTCCACCGCGCTCATCAGCTATCTCATCACCCTTCATAATGACCTCATTTACACTGTGGAAAAACACACCAGAGAGGAGACTGGGTAAGATCTGCAGTAGATGAGCAAGTCATTAGCAGACCCAGATGGAACATTTTTCACATTTTCTGTGCTGATTTTCTGGGGAAATCCGGAAAACAATAAACCAAGCAAAACACATCCTAAAGACTTGAGACTTAAATTGTACTTTTACCGAAATCGAAGAATGAACGGGTGTATATTATTCATATTTGGGCCATGTATAGCGTGTAAGCGCATTAGCATATTTAAATGCTCCTCTATATGCCAGGCCCAGCAGTGTGGACGGTGTCCGAATGTCCAAAAACAGTATATGGTTGCTGGCCTGTGATGCACATGTGGATAATGCAAGTTCAGTGGTGCGTTCAAGTCCTCCTGGGAAGTTCGTACTTACAAGGTCGGAAATGGTAAATACGATGTTATGTTCGTTCAAGTGATTTTAATTGGAAAGAACCGACCCATTCAGCAATTTCATATTTTCTCTTTTTTTCACTTATTAGCGGAGGCTGGAATCTGTTTGTAGCGGAGGCTGGCATTCTGAGTAATTTACGCATAAAATGGGCCTTCACAAAAAATTTCCTTGGGATTCACAAACACCCCTGATTTGTTAGATAAAGGTGTGTATGTTAGTGAATACAAACATTCGTAAATATGGGGCGTGCATTTTCATTCACAATTATCGTAATCCACGCCCAAGAAAACGCCCAATAAGGAAGTCATCAGACAGGCTAAATGCGAACAGGGATATGCTGAACAGTAATGAAAGGGTTTTAAAAGGAAGTGCATTCAAATCACAAAATTTTGATTTAGAAAACACGCTGGTGTGGTCACAAAGAAAGTTCGTATGTTCTGGCATCGGTGGTTCTTTTGTGAATCAAACAGTCCAAGAGGTCAATAAAAAAGTCTGACCATTAAGCTTTAGTGTAAAAAAAAAAAAATTCAGTTTATGCCGGCATAAAGAGGTCTACCACTATTAACCTTCTCTGGTTCAGTTGAGCACACTGCCAACATCACTGGTGAAACTTTATGTAGGCTGAAGTATGATCGTAACAGGACTTCCCTTGCAACTGGAAGAATCTTCAGAGAAACTAACGAAATGCATGTAGAAGGTCTTTGGCCGAAACGCTGTGAGCTAATAAAGATTTGCAAGCTAAATGACAGTGTGCAGGGCTTTTTCTATTTTTTTACACATTGTATTGTGAACGCACCTGCCCGTGACATGTTTAGTTATAGGTTTAACAGCATTATCATTGACCATACGTTATTAACTGAACGCAATATATCAGTGTCTGTACTGATTTAGTGAAACCTAAACTATAGAGCTTTGTAAAAAATTAAAAAATCTGTCCAACCATTTACATTAGAGGGTATACATTTTTTCTGAGAAAATGCCAAGCACTTATGCTGAAAAAAACAATATAAAATTTAAGAAGCTGAGTTGGGAAAAAAAACTACAGTGGTGCTCAAAAGTTTGCATACCCTGGCAGAAATTGTGAAATTTTGTAACCATTAAATTGTTTTATTTTTTTTATTTAAAATGAAATCGTGAAATTCTTTTATTTAAGGATAGTGATCATATGAAGCCATTTATTATCACATAGTTGTTTGGCTCCTTTTTAAATCATATTGATAACAGAAATCACCCAAATGGGCCTGATCAAAAGATTACATACCCTTGAATGTTTGGCCTTGTTACAGACACACAAGGTGACACACACAGGTTTAAATGGCACTTAAAGGTTAATTTCCCACACCTGTGGCTTTTTAAATTGCAATTAGTGTCTGTGTATAAATACGTGGATGCACTGAGCAGGCTAGATACTGAGCCATGGGGAGCAGAAAAGAACTGTCAAAAGACCTGCCTAACAAGGTAATGGAACTTTATAAAGATGGAAAAGGATATAAAAAGATATCCAAAGTCTTGAAAATGCCAGACAGTACTGTTCAATCACTTATTAAGAAGTGGAAAATTCGGGGATCTCTTGATACCAAGCCAAGGTCAGGCAAACCAAGAAAGATTTCAGCCACATCTGCCAGAAGAATTGTTCGGGATACAAAGAAAAACCCACAGGTAACCGCAGGAGAAATACAGGCTGCTCTGGAAAAAGTCAGTGTGGTTGTTTCAAAGAGCACAATACAACGATACTTGAACAAAAATGAGCTGCATGGTCGAGTTGCTAGAAAGAAGCCTTTACTGCGCCAATGCCACAAAAGAGCCTGGTTACAATATGCCCGACAACACCTTGACACGCCTCACAGCTTCTGGCACACTGTAATTTGGAGTGACGAGACCAAATTAGAGCTTCATGGTCACAACCATAAGCGCTATGTTTGGAGAGGGGTCAATAAGGCCTATAGTGAAAAGAATACCATCTCCACTGTGAAGCATGGCGGTGGCTCACTGATGTTTTGGGGGTGTGTGAGCTCTAAAGGCATGGGGAATCTTGTGAAAATTGATGGCAAGATGAATGCAGCATGTTATCAGAAAATACTGGCAGACAATTTGCATTCTTCTGCACGAAAGCTGCGCAAGGGACGCTCTTGGACTTTCCAGCACGACAGTGACCCTAAGCACAAGGCCAAGTTGACCCTCCAGTGGTTACAGCAGAAAAAGGTGAAGGTTCTGGAGTGGCCATCACAGTCTCCTGACCTTAATATCATGGAGCCACTCTGGGGAGATCTCAAACGTGCGGTTCATGCAAGACGACCAAAGACTTTGCATGACCTGGAGGCATTTTGCCAAGACAAATAGGCAGCTATACCACCTGCAAGAATTTGGGGCCTCATAGACAACTATTACAAAAGACTGCACGCTGTCATTGATGCTAAAGGGGGCAATACACAGTATTAAGAACTAAGGGTATGCAGACTTTTGAACAGGGGTAATTTCATTTTTTTCTTTGTTGCCATGTTTTGTTTTATGATTGTGCCATTCTGTTATAACCTACAGTTGAATATGAATCCCATAAGAAATAAAAAATGTGTTTTGCATGCTCACTCATATTTTCTTTAAAAATGGTACATATATTACCAATTCTCCAAGGGTATGCAAACTTTTGAGCACAACTGCACACTTTTAAGAAATAAATGCAAGCATCAAAGAAACATTTTCAATTAAGTATATGGTTTATAAAGAACAGCTTTGTTTTTTTTTTTTTTTTTTTTTTTTACTAATTTATGTTATTTAAGGTTAGTTTTACTCATTTGATATTTAGTAAATTTGTACTTGTTTATTTTCACTTCTATCAAAATTTAGTCATTGCAATTTGTCTGAAAGAATAAAAAACGTTCGGATGTCATGTACGCATGATTTACACATGGTTGGTTCATACCAACGACACTTTTTTTTCGATATTTATCTAATTGCTTAATGATGACTAAGACATTACAGCTTTATTTTCTGTTATAGCATAATTTTCTGTAAAGTTGCTTTGAAAATGACTTGAAAAATTTTTTGACTTTGAAAATACGTAAACTTTCATAAATCTGAGAATTTACGTCAGAGCGGCTTTTTTTTTTTACACATTCATTTTGCTCGTGTTTTATAAATGAGGCCCCATTAGGTGTGTAATTACTTTATCTATTTCATTAATTCTAGTGCGGCCACATATAAACTAGAGTTTTACTAAACTGTAGTTTAGTTTGTATGCATTTGTTTGTACGGTTAATTGTAATAACGATAACGATAAAACTTGCCAGAAAATAACATTCATTTAGTCAGTTTATGCAGCAACAAGCTTTTGCATTGCAAGTGAGCAAGTGAATATATCATGATGGAGCCGCGGATGGCCGCCTCGGTGTGGAGTGCTCCTATTCTTTTGTTGTTTTTGTTTGTCCTGTGTATAGTAATCTTTTTCCAGTCAGTTTTACGAGGGATAAACTGTTGAATATTGGGCAGCATATACCAGACAATCTTTTCCCGTTTTTTGAATATTTGGACGCGCTGCTGGACATTTTAGTCGGAGGCGCAGCTCTGCTGTTCAAGAGATGCAGGCGAGGGAGATGAGCCGGCTCGCTGGTCAAGCTCCATCGGCGCGGCTTTCGAACAGCACTGCTGAGCATTCATCTAGCGAATCTCCGCTCTCTTCCTAACAAAACGGACGACTACATCTCCTCACCCATACAAACAAGGACTTTTCAAACTCTGCTGCCTTGAGCTTCACAGAAACCTGGCTGAGTGAAGCCATTCCGGACAGCGCATTACATCTGCCGGGCTTTCAGCTGTTCAGAGCGGATCGCACCACGGAGTTAACAGGGAAAACGAGAGGCGGTGGAACATGCTTTTACATCAGTGAAAGTTGATGTACGGATGTAACAACGTTAAAGAAGATGCGCTGTCCTAATTTGGAAGCACTCTTTATTAAATGTAAGACGTTCTACTCACCGTGGGAGTTTTCTTCATTTATTCTGGTGAGTGTGTATATCGCGCCAAATGTATGCATGAGTGCTGCGCTGCAACAGCTGGCTGATCAAATCACAGACACGGAACAACAATACCCGGACTGTTATTTGTATTCTTGGGGATTTTAACAGAGCAGATCTCACACATGAACTGCCCAAATACAAATAGCACATTACATGCCCAACCAGAGACAGAAATACATTGGATCATTGCTACACAACAATAAAGGATGCCTATCGCTCTATCCCTAGAGCAGCTTTGGGACTATCTGATTACTGTCTGGTTCATCTTCTTCCAACATACAGACAGAAACTAAAATCCACTAAGCCTGTAGTAAGGACTGTAATGCAATGGACCAATGAAGCAGAGCTGGAACTACAAGCCTGCTTTGATTGCACTGATTGGAGTGTTTTCGAGGCTGCAGCCACCGACCTGGATGAGCTCACAGATACTGTTACATCATATATCAGTTTCTGTGAGGATATATGCATTCCTACTAGGACTTATTTAACATTCAACAACGACAAACCATGGTTTACAGCAGAACTCAGGCAGCTTCGTCAGGCCAAAGAGGATGCTTACAGAGGTGGGGATAAAGTCTTGTAAAAAGTCTTGTACAGTCAGGCCAGGAACACACTGAATAAGGGAATCAGAGTGGCTAAAAGAAGATACTCTGAGAAGCTGAAAAACAAGTTTTCAGCTAACGATCCTGTATCAGTGTGGAGTGGCATGAAACAACTTACGAATTACAGGACTCCTACCCCCAACCCTGTGGTGGACCAATAACTGGCTGACGACCTGATTGAGTTCTACTGTAGATTTGAAAGGCCCAATCTCACACCCCACACCCACCCTGACCTTCACTTCACGCAAACACCAACACCTCCTGCAACCCCCCTCCTGCTACTCAACCTGCACTTAAGATCTGTGAAGAGGAGGTGTGCCATGTCTTTCGGAAACAAAAGACTAGGAAAGCTTCAGGCCCAGATGGGGTTTCACCCACGTGTCTTAGATCCTGTGCTAACCAGCTGGCCCCCATCTTCACACAGATCTTCAATAGATCGCTGGAGCAGTGTGAAGTTCCATGCTACTTCAAACGCTCAATCATCATTCATGTCCCAAATAAACCAAAAATCACAGGACTTAATGACTACTGACCTGTTGCCCTGACGTCTGTGGTCATGAAGTCATTTGAGAGACTGGTGTTGGCCCACCTGAAGGACATCACTGGAGCCTTTCTAGATCCCCTTCAATTTGCTAATCGAGCAAACAGGTCTGTGGAGGATGCAGTCAACATGGGATTGCATCATATCCTGCAACATCTGGACAGACCAGGGACATATGCAAGGATCCTTTTTGTGTACTTCAGTTCAGCTTTCAACACCATCATCCCAGCTATACTCCAGACTAAACTACACCAGCTCTCTGTTCCCACGTCTATCTGTAAGTGGATTACCAGATTTCTGAAGGACAGGCAGCAGCTTGTGAGACGGGAAATTCACTTCCAGCACCTCTACAGTCAGCACTGGTGCCCCCCAGGGATGTGTGCTCTCCCCACTACTCTTCTCCCTCTACACCAATGACTGCATCGCCAAGGACCCCTCTGTCAAGCTCCTGAAGTTCGCAGACGACACCACTGTCACCGGCCTCATCCAAGATGACGATTAGTCTGCATACAGAAGGGAGATTAAACAGCTGGCTGTCTAGTGCAGTCAAAACAACCTGGAGCTGAACACACTCAAAACAGTGGAGATGATTGTGGACTTTAGGAGGTACACCCCAACACTGTCCCCCCTCACCATTCTAAACAGCACTGTGGCAGCAGTGGAGTCATTCAGGTTCCTGGACACTACCATCTCACAGGACCTGAAGTGGGAGACCCACATTAACTCCATTGTGAAAAAGGCCTAGCAGAGGTTGTACTTCCTTCGCCAGTTGAGGAAGTTCAACCTGCCACAGGTGCTGCTGATACAGTTCTACTCAGCAGTCACTGAGTCTGTCCTCTGCACTTCAATAACTGTATGGTTTGGTTCAGCTACGAAAATCGGATATCAGAAGATTTCAAAGGACAGTTCGGACTGCTGAGAGGATTATTGGTTGCCCCCTGCCCTCCCTTCAAGAACTATACACTTCCAGAGTGAGGAAAAAGGCTGGAAAAATCACTCTGGACCCCACTCACCCTGTCCACTACATTTTTGAACTGTTGCCTTCTGGCCGAAGCTTCAGAGCTCTGAGCACTAGAACCGTCAGGCACAGGAACAGTTTTTTCCCTCAGGCTATCCATCTCATGAACAGTTAAAAATGCCCCATTGAGCAATAATTATGTGAAATTCACAGTCTAGTCTTTTTATATTTATCCAACACATCTAACTTCTTCTGTCATTACATTCCATTGCACTGTATATAACAGATTTGTATTTAGTTTTGCACTACGTTTGTGTGAATGTATGTATGATTGTGTCTGTGTGTGTATATATGTATGTGTATTTATGTATATATATATATATATATATATATATATATATATATATATATATATATATATATATATATATATATATATGTATGTGTGTGTGTGTGTGTGTGTGTGTGTGTGTATGTATGTGTGTGTGTATATATATATATATATATATATATATTTATATATATATAAAATAAAAAAATAAATTCACTTTGTCACACAGCCATATACACAAGTGCAATGGTGTGTGAAATTCTTGTGTGCAGTTCCGATCAACATAGCAGTCATGACAGTGTTGAGACAAATACCAATTTACAATAACATCAAATTAACACAGCACAATTTAAACGTCTGATATACCCATAGTTACAACATATACAAATAATAACATACACTGTACAGTATACAATACGCACAATATAGATACACATTATTCAATAAAAATAAAAAATATATAAAAAAGTATGTATAGTAGTATATATAGAATGTACAGTAGGTTGTATTGTACTGTATTGACATTCAGGCTGTCGGTTGATAGTAAGTTGTTAAGAGAGAATATAATAATAATATAATTTATGACAGTCCGGTGTGAGATATAAGAGTAAGGGTAATAAAGTGCAGTGCTGATGTATTTTGATCGTGGGAGATCAAGAGTTCAGAAGTCTGATTGCTTGGGGGAAGAAGCTGTCATGGAGACGGCTGGTGCGGGTCCTGATGCTGTGATACCGCCTGCCTGATGGTAGCAGTGAGAGCAGCCCATGGCTCGGGTGGCTGGAGACTCTGATGATCCTCCGAGCTTTTTTCACACACTGCCTGGTATATATGTCCTGGAGGGAGGGAAGCTCACCTCCGATGATGTGTCTGGCAGTTCGCACCACCCTTTGCAGGTTGTAGGCGGTGCTATTGCTGTACCAGGCGGAGATACCAGTCAATTCATATGTGTGTGTGTGTGTGTGTGTGTGTGTGTGTGTGTGTGTGTGTGTGTGTGTGTGTATATATATATATATATGTGTGTGTGTGTGTGTGTGTGTGTGTGTGTGTGTGTGTGTGTGTGTGTATATATATATATATACTGTCTTATTGTGTATTCTATATATACTTTATTTTCTATTAAATTTTTTATTTATTTATTTTTATTCCATTTTTTATTATTTTTTATTATTGTCTATGTCTTGTTGCTGTTTTGTATTGTTGTGCACTGGAAGCTCCTGTCACCAAGACAGATTCCTTGTATGTGTAAGCATACATGTCAATAAAGCTGATTCTGAATCTTCTGATTTACAACAAAACTACACAGTCAAAATCCTCAAGTAAAATCGAATCATTACCAGTAACAATTTGCTTCCGCCATTAGTCTTAAATCAACACACCCCCAACTTGGAAAGTCGGAGCTCACAGAAAATCCTGTGTTTCCCATTTGTAATTACGACTTTATGGTGATGTTCATGTGTGCTTAACTCGTAAATACAATCATTCCGAAATGACCACACCGTAAATCTGCCTCACAATATTTCTTGATTCTGCTCTTTTATATTGTTAATAAAGGAGTAAAAAGAACAACATTAAACTAAATTTCTTGTATTTCAGTTACACTGTGAGCCCAGTGGATCTGACGGAGCTGCACGTGATCCGTTATGAGTACGAGCGAGATCTGCTGCCGCTGGTGCTGTCTAACTGTCAGTACAGTATGGAGCGCGGTCAGGAAACGCTGCTTGAGTATGACCTGCCCAACATACAACAACAAATCCTCACACGCTTTCTACAGGGCAAACCACACATCACTGTTAATGTACGTCATCCACAGCACTGCAAAGAGCCAATTCAAAATTCTTTTGATAACTTATTGTCACGAGGGTCTCAAGATGATACATGTCAGATTTCCTGTGAATCAGACCAACAGTCTAAGAGGAGTTTGAAAAAGTTTCTGAAAACTCAAAATGTTGTATGGAATATCTACATAGCAATTAGAGTACTTCGTAATGACATTATTTTGGCCCTGACATATCTATTCTTTGAAATTTGGCAATTTTGGTCATTTTCTCCACTCTTTTTAACTTAAGGGAACTGCTGGGACTCCAATAATTACTGCTATATTTCTGTCTTGTTTTCCTGTAAAAAAAAAAAAAAAAAAAAAAAAAAAAGTGAATTAAAGAATACAATTTGCAAAAATAGTAAGGGAATAGTTCTCCCAAAAATTAAAATTCTGTCATCATTGACTCGCCCTCATGTTGTTTCAAACTCATGTGACTTTCTTATTCAGTTGAACATTAAAGAAGGAGATAGGCAGAGTGTTAGTTTCAGTCATCATTCACTTTCATTATATGCATAAAAAAAAAAAAAAATTTCCTCTTAAAAAAATTGGTCAAATCTTCTTTTTAAAGAAATATTCCGGGTTCATTACAAGTTAAGCTCAATCAACATCATTTGTGGCATAAAAATTACTTTTGTGTCCTCCCTCCTTTTATTTAAAAAAAAGTGAGTTACAGTGGAGGATTTAAACAGAAATGTGAAGATTATAATTGTATAAAAGCACTTACATTAATTCTTCTGTTAAAACGTGTGTATTATTTGTGCTGTAAAGTTGTTTAAATTGTCATTTTAGGGTTTGTTGACATTACATCGTCATGGTAACGAAGTTGTAAAATTGGCCATAACTTTACACAGATGCGGTTAGTAAGTGATTTTATCACACTAAAATCATGTTAACACACATTGTTTATGTCTTGTGTCTGTACTTTTGAAACAGTGAGTATTTTAACATTCAAAAATTGGCCCTATTCACTTCCATTGTAAGTGCCTCACTGGAACAGATTTATTTATTTTTCTTTATAAAGAAAAGGAGGAACAAGTCGAAATAATTTTTGTGGTAATCAACATAATGCCACAACTGCTGTCGACTGAGCTTAACTTGTGTTGAACCTGTAATTTTTTGTAGTGTAGGAGTAGATAACAGAGTAAAACAAATGTATTTTGTTGTTTTTTCAGGGGATTCCGACACTGGTCAGCAGACATGACAGAAACTACGAGATCATATTTAAGGATGTGAAGAGCAAAGTTCAACAAGTAAGTCTTCTCATCATCTGCCTTAGGAAGATTAAATCCAGCCCGTCATTTTAACCCTTGTGTAGGGTGACCAGATGACCATGACAAAAAATTTAATTTGAGCATAATGGGATTATTAGAAGAAATGTAATAGTATAATTACATAATTGGAATATTTGACAAATTACAACAGATTAAAATGCTCTACTCTCTTGAATTTAAAAAGATGAAAAATCCATTCAAGTTATGTAATTTTATTTGTAGCCTACTTCTGGAAAATATATCCCAAAATGTGAGGCTACACTTTTCCTAACCAAAAGAAAATATGATCCTTTCTTTCTCTTTAAATAGTGAACGCTGGCTGTTATGTATATGGATTGATGCATGATTTTCTTAAGCGTTTATTTGAGGACACAGAGAACTTCAGAAACAACAATAGTTAAAGTGCTCACAGACAGCACAGGTTCACTGGCTTTTTACCTGCAAGTCAATTCACAGTGGGCCACCTTTACCTGGGTTATTTTTAGGGCATTTTATAGAACATAAAAACACTGTATTCTTTACTGATGTGCGCAGTACTGGAAAAGTCAGGAGAAATACTGATATGCTCGTTTTGGACGGGATTAAAATAAATGAGAAGTTCTTGTAATCATTACATTGCCACACATAAAACAAATCCCATCCATATAGTGGTTTATGACATCACATGGCTCGTTGATACAGGGTTGTGATTTTACTGATGGTATGGCAGAGCAGTGGTTCTCAACCTTTTTGACTACAAGGCCCCTCATTGTCCAAGACAATATTCAAAGGCCCCCCAGAACACACAAAGTCGTTACGAATTTTGTGATTCATTCCAGAAGTTAAAAGAACGGTATGTTCTTCAGTAAATACAGAAAGAAAAAGAAATTTATTATAGCAAGTTATATTATTATGTTATAGCTTATTAAGTCATCTTGAGGCCCCCTTGGAAGTTTGCCAACCACCTGGTTGAGAACCACTGTGTCAGAGGATGCATATTAGGAAGGGGATGCATTTTTTTAAATTTATTTTTTATAAATAAAAAATATAATTTACATTTTTACAATTGTTTTATTCAATTTTTTTCCTTGTATGTGTAAGCATACTTGACAATAAAGCTCATTCTGATTCAGGCACGAGTAAACGTTCCTTATGGGCTGACAGACAGCAGCAGAGATCCCTCCCCCCAGGAATGAACGATTCTCTCATTATTCATCACAAGTTTTTCAATACAGAAAAAGCATGAAGCACAACAATGATCATTTTCATAAAATATTAGGCTAAGACTGATTATCAGGAAAAAAGGCATCCCGACTGTAACTCCGTCAGGACACGGGACAAGAGTTGTAAAATCGGGACTGTCCCAATTTTATCGTGACCTCTGGTCACCCTACCCTTGTGTTGTGTTCGTTTTGTGCTAACACAGTTTGTGTTCCCAGTCAAAAATGACCGGTCACTAAGATTATTTATAAATCTCTGATATTCCATATATTATTACAAGATTTTGCATTAGATCTTTATCAGCTTCTTTTCTAGTAATTATGTACTCCATTTTGAACATACAGTGCCTTGCAAAAGTATTCAGACCCTTGACCAATTCTCTCATATTACCAAATGGTAAAACTGGTACACTGCAATTTCATTCTGATTGATATTTTATTTTAAAACACTGAAACTCAAAATCAATTATTGTAAGGTGACATTGTTTTTTTGTTGGGAAATATTTTTTTATGAAAAATAAAAAACTGAAATTGCTTGCATAAGTATTCAACCTCCACACATTAATATTTGGTCGAGCCACCTTTTGCTGCAATAACTGTTTAAGTCTTTTGGGGTACATATGTACCAGCTTTGCACACAGTGACGAAGTGATTTTGGCCCATTCTTCTCGGCAGGTTTTCTCCAGGTTGTTCAGTTTGGTTGGGTGATGCTTGTGGACTGCAATTTTCAAATAGTGCCACAGATTCTCAATAGGATTGAGATCAGGACTTTGACTGGGCCACTGTAGGACATTTATCTTTTTGTTCTTGAGCCACTCCAATGTTGCTTTGGCCTTGTGCTTGGGATCATTGTCCTGCTGAAAGGTGAATTTCCTCCCAAGCTTCAGTTGTTTTAGCGGACTGAAGCAGGTTCTCTTGCAGTATTTCCCTTTATTTTGCTCCATTCATTCTTCCTTCAATTCTAACAAGATGCCCAGTCCCTGCTGATGAGAAGCATTCCCACAGCATGATGTTGCCACCACCATACTTCACTGTAGGGATGGTGTGTCTTGAGGCATAGGAAGTGTTAGGTTTGTGCCACACATAGCGCTTTGAGTTTTGGCCAAAAAGCTCTATCTTGGTCTCATCTGACCACAAAACCTTCTCCCACATCGCAGCTGGGTCACTCACATGCTTTCTGGCAAACTCCAGACATACTTTCAGATCGTAATTTTTGAGTAACGGCTTCTTTCTTGCCACCCTCCCATACAGGGCAGCGTTATGCAGTGCTCTTGATATGGTTGACTGGTGCACCATTATCCACTCCCAGCCACTGAACTCTGGCACTCCTTCAAAGTGATTGTTGGCCTCTCTGTGGCTTCTCTCACTAGTCTCCTTTTTGGGACGGCCTTTTCTTGGCAGTGCCTGGGTGGTGTGGTGCAGCTTCCACTTCCTGATTATTGATCCAACTGTGCTCACTGGGATATCCAAACATTTGGATATTATTTTGTACCCTTTCCCTAATCTATGCATTTTTATTACTTTATCTCTAACTTCTGTGGAATGCTCTTTGGTCTTAATTTTCCTTCAGATTCACAGCCTGACCAATGATCCTTCAACAATGGGTTTTTTAATCCAGAAAATGTGATTGCAACTTTAATGATTCACAGGTGGATGCCAATGGTAAAGTAATTGTGTCCTCATTAGGGCAATTTCTTTCATTGGTGTAACCTGGCAGCTTCCACAGCACAGGGGTTGAATACTTATGCAAACAAGATGGTTCAGTTTTTTTTTTTATTTTATTATTTTTTTTTTTATATATTTCCCAACATAAAACCAATGTCACCTAAAAATAATTGATTTTGAGTTCCAGTGTTTTAAAATAAAATATCAAACAACGAAATTTCAATGCACCATTTGTAATTTAGTAATATGAGATAATTGGTCAGGGTTCTGAATATTTTTGCAAGGCACTGTATATTTTTATAGATAGAATGATTAATTGAACTGAGCTCATACCGGGCCAGTGGGGGGCACTACCTGCAGAAAACAAAACAAAAATATATAATAATTACATAATAAATTAATAACCACTTGCTTGATCTGAACAAAATAGATGTCATTTTGAAGCTTAAAATCTGGACTTTGCAATGCATGAAGATGATCCTACCAATTATTAAATAATCATTTTTAATTTGCTGACAAATTAGAACGGTTTCATTCTCATAAAAAAGATTAGGGGGCCTGGGTAGCTCAGTGGTAAAAGATGCTGGCTACCACCCCTGGAGTTCCCTAGTTCGAATCTGAGTGACTCCAGCCAGGTCTCCTAACAACCAAATTGGCCCGGTTGCTAGGGTGGGTAGAGTCATATGGGGTAACCTCCTCGTGGTTGCTATAATGTGGTTCGTTCTCGATGGGGCGCGTGGTGAGTTGAGCGCGGATGCCGCGGTGGATGTCTCCGTGGCAACGTGCTCAACAAGCCACGTTATAAGATGCGTGGGTTGATGGTCTCAGACGTGGAGGCAACTGGGATTCATCCTCCGCCACCCGGATTGAGGCGAATCACTACGCCACCACGAGGACTTAAAAACGCACTGGGAAGTGGGCATTCCAAATTGGGTGAAAAAGGGGAAAAATAAAAAAAAATAAAAAAAAGATTAGATAGCCATGTGTTACATATCGTTTAAAAGGTCTCAATTTGTAGAATTGCAAATTTGTTTCACTCAATAAGTGAAATTTGTTTCACTCAGAGGCCAAACTGCAGTGAGTATTAGTGAATGGAATTCCCACTGACACACATAAATATAATAAACTGGAGTTGCTTTTTGTCAGGTTTTCCTTATTTATTCCTGAAACATACATATAACAGAGTCAATGACATATCGTAACTTACAGCAGACTATCCCGATTAAAACGAGCTCAAACACAACATAATATGATAAGCAGATATTGAAATATTCCTCAAAGAGTGTACATGGAAAGACGATGCATAAAAGGGTGCTCAACACACACTGTGTGTGTGTGTGAGAGTGTGTGTGTTGTGTTGTGCACATGTCCGAGGACTTGTGTGTGCAAACACACATGCACATATGTGCTATCTAAAGGATTTGTATGCTGCTGAACACTTAATATTTCTTCATTTTGTAGTCTAATCCATTCCCTTCATTCGGGAACACAACAAGTGTAACGAAGTTAAATAAAACCAAAACAATTTAAAGAATATGGTCCACATTTTTTGTGTTTTCAGATACCAAATGTGAACAAAGTCAAGAAATGTATTCCAGTTGTATTAAGAAATAAAAAATAAAAATGTATAAGAAAAAAAATGTCAAAAATGACCAGAACACAACACAAGAGTTAAAGTAACATTTAAGCAGTATATTCACAATATAGCACAGCTTTGAGTGCCTTATTGCTTCTTTGTAATATGGTATTGTGTATGTGCAGGAGTCGTTGCAGCCTCTGACGCAGTTCGAGCTGGTGAAAGAGCTGCAGAGCTACAGTGAAGTGTGTGAAGCACTGTCTACAGTCGAGCTGGCGCTGGGGTTCCTCGCCATGACGGGTGGAGAGCCACAAATGCAGCTGAGCTCATATTTGAAGGAGGTGTTACAGATGGCCGAGCAGACGGCCCCACACGTCTTCAAGGTTTCTCAAGCACACTCACGTTCATTATTATCTGTCTGTGTATAGACTGTCAGTGTGGTCACACACAGTTTCAAACACACTTAATATCAACCTTAAGAAAATGTTGGTAGCTAAACCTAATATTATATGAGCTGTTTATTTTAGTTAAGTTTTTAGGTTTCTGCAACACTCTAACCAAAATGTCTGATAGAACTCTGATTCTATGTGATCTATAAGCATTAAATAAGCAACATTAAATAAACATAAAAATTAATACAATTTATAAAATTAAAAATAGTAAATTGAAATAAAAAGATACACCAGAAAGGATAACAGAGCAATTAATATGGTTGCAGATTTAGGCTAATTAAGATTAAGCTGTAGCTGTAGCTCGCTAGTTACAGTGCTGTAAAAAAGTATTTGCCCACATCCTGATTTCTTCTGTATTTGTGTGTATCTCATGCTAAATTTTCAAACATTCAAACAAAATCAAACATAAAACAAAGGCAATCTGAGTAAACACAAAATACAGTTTTTAAATGATAATGTTATTTATTGAAGCAAAAAAGTTATACAATACCAACTGGACCTGTGTGAAAAAGTATTTGCCCCTTAATTACTAATTCCCAAATCTATGAAACTGCATTCATAATGGGGTTCAACTGGACTAGACACACCCAGACCTGATTACTGCCATCCCTTTTCAATCAAATCAACACCTAAATAGAACTTTTTCAGTAGTATAAAGTTGGCTAAAAGGTCTCACCCAGTAGCACACTATGCCAAGGTCGAAAGAAATTCTAGAAATGATGAGGAAAAAGGTGATTGAAATACATTAGTCTGGGAAGGGTTACAAAGCTATTTCAAAGGCTCTGGGACTCCAAAGAACCACAGTGAGAGCCATTATCTCCAAATGGAGAAAACTTGGCACAGTTGCGAACCTTCCCAGAAGTGTTTGACCTTCCAAAATTCCTCCAAGAGCACAGCGACGACTCATCATGCAAGTCACAAAAAAGCCAAGGACAACATCCAAGGAACTGCAGGCCTCTCTCGCATCAATAAGGTCACTGTTCATGACTCCACTATCAGAAAGACACTGGCCAAAAATGGCATCCATGGAAGAGTGGCGAGGTGAAAACCACTGCTAACCCAGAAGAACAGTAAGGCTTATCTGAATTTTGCCAAAACTCACCTTGATGATCCTCAAACCTTTTAGGAGAATGTTCTGTGGACTGATTAGTCAAAAGTGGAACTGTTTGGAAGACAGGGGTCCCGTTACATCTGGCGTAAATCAAACACAGAATTTCACAAAAAGAATATCATACCTACGGTCAAGCATGGTGGTGGTAGTGTGATGGTGTGGGGATGCTTTGCTGCTTCAGGGCCAGGGCGACTTGCAATAATTGAGGGAAACATGAATTCTGCTCTCTACCAGAAAATCCTAAAGGAGAACATCTAGTCATCATTTTGTGAGTTGAAGCACAAGTGCAACTGGATTATGCAGCAAGAAAATGATCCAAAGCACAGGAGTAAGTCCACCTCTGAATGGCTCAAAAGAAGCAAAATTAAAGTTTTGGAGTGGCTTAGTCTAAGTCCTGACTTGAACCTGATTGAGATGCTGTGGCAGGACCTTAACCGGGCAGTTCATGCTTGAAAACTCCCCAATGAGGCTGAACTAAAGCAGTTCTACAAAGAAGACTGGGCCAAAATTCCACCACAGTGTTGTGAAAGACTGATCTCCAGTTATCAGAAGTGTTTGGTTGCAGTTGTTGCTGCTAAAGGTGGCACAACCAGATATTAAGTTTAAGGGGGCAGTTAGTTTTTCACATGGGTGATATAGGTGTTGGATAAGTTTTTTGCTTCAATAAAAAGTTATACAGATATATCTCAGATATATCTTTTTTATTATTTATTTATTTGTATCCCCTTGTCTCTCAATTTGGAATGCCCAATTCCCACTACTTAGGTGAGTAACCGCGTCACCACAAGGACTTACTCAGTCTGGGTGGCAGAGGACAAGTCTCATTTGCCTACGCTTCTGAGACCGTCAATCCACGCATCTTATCACGTGGCTCGTTTTGCACGACGCCGCGGAGACTCCCAGCATGTGGAGGCTCATGCTGCTCTCCGCGATCCACACACAACTTACCACGCGCCCCACTGAGAGCGAGAACCACTAATCGCGACCACGAGGAGATTACCCCATGTGACTCTACCCTCCCTAGCAACCGGGCCAATTTAGTCAGCTTCAATACTCACTGAGCCCCAGGCCCCCCGTTTAGAGCATTTTTTATGGGTTTCCCCTCATCATGAACAGTAAATGCTACTTTTACAACGTCACGTTTTTTCCTCATTAATGTGAAAATTACAAAGAATAGGAATTAAATATTACATGTTCTCAGGAGTGTCAGCCCTTCTACATTATGTGGCTATTATTATTTCTGCATTGAGTATTTAAATTCACAGTTTTTTAAAGTGTTTGTTCTCCAAAAACTGTGATATTATCACACTACTTTATCTCTGTGTCTGATCTAAATTGGGCAGATAAAGTCAGGTAAAATCAACCGTTATTGTTAATCTTCCATTCAGAATTTGCATTGTAAAAATCAATGACATCTGTAACTAATCAGTGTGGGATAATCCATGGGTAAGTGTGCGTTAAACGATTTTAATGCACTTCACGGCAACTCTGCTTTGTGTCGGGTGGTTCTTTGCCTCCCCATCGTGCATTAAAATAGTTTAACGCATACCTAGCCATGGATTATCCCTTACTTAATTACAGAAAAATATTAGTCATCATTTCTTTTCCTATAACATTAGTAACAGAGTAGAATTGGTAAGCTTTTTGTGTAAAAATATAGACATAAATAGAATGAGATAATGTACTTTTCTTCCTGCCGTGCTGTAATTGGAGTCACAATTATATGGATTGTTCCATTTTATAATAGGTGCAACCCTGTTGGTTGCATGCAGAAAGATTACAATTTATGTCTATGGTCATTAAAATAAGTTTTTGTACAATTAATTGAATATCAGATCAACAGATTGTCAAAATTATGAATTTAAAACTATCCACTTTCCGTCCTAGCATGCTGATAATATTTTATCTTAACTATAGCCATCTTTACACTGCAAAGGTGGCACAGAAGCAGCATCTGAAGTGGTATTTAAGTGTATTTACACAGACTGTTTAATGTTGCTCAGAGCAGGCATAAAATGCATTTACACAGCAGTTATGATGTGAATATTTTAAATATAAAGTTACGAATATAGAAAAACTAAATGAATGAAAATGTGAAGTTATATTTCTAAATATGAAACTATATTATGAAAAATATGCTCTATTTTGACAACAACAATGTTTAAGGCTGCTTTAATGCTGCATTTCATTTACACAGAGCCAAAGCAGCATCAGAACTGCCTTTGATACTAGGAGCTGCGGTGGGTCAGACAAGGCTTAATTTAGTCTGGCTTTTCGTCTTTTTTGAAATACAAAAAGACTTTTGAGCAGCTACAGAGCAGGCTTAACTTGGCTCTGTAAAGATGCTTATACAGTATCTAATAGGTCTCACTCTGAAGAATATGGGATTCGTGCCTCTAATGCTTTAAAACAGTCATGGGATGCTAAAGTGTATTTTCTTTTTTTTCCCTTTTTTTTCTTTTTTCTTTTTTTACCCAATTTGGAATGCCCAATTCCCAGTGCACTTTTAAGTCCTCGTGGTCGCATAGTGATTCGCCTCAATCCAGGTGGCAGAGGATGAATCCCAGTAGCCTCTGCGTCTGAGACCATCAACCCGCGTATCTTATCACATGGCTTATTGAGCGCGTTGCCACGGAGACAGCGCGTGTGGAGGCTTCACGCCATCCACCGCGGCATCCGCGCTCAACTCACCATGCACCCCACTGAGAACGAACCACATTATAGCGACCACGAGGAGGTTACCCCATGTGACTCTACCCTCCCTAGCAACCGGGCCAATTTGGTTGCTTAGGAGACATGGCTGGAGTCACTCAGCACGCCCTGGGATTCGAACTGGCGAACTCCAGGGGTGGTAGCCAGCGTCTTTTACCACTGAGCTACCCAGTCCCCCTTCCAATGTGTATTTTCATCCTATTTAAGGAAAGTGCCAATTGTTTAATGTTTGATGGGCAACAGAGTAGTCTTTTGATATGCATATCATGTAATGTGCAAGTGATAATTGTGAGTGTTTGTGTGCAGGCTTTGAGCAGGTGCAGTTTGAAACACTGTGTGGCGCTGTGGCAGCTTCTCAGCTCTCTCAAATCAGAGACGATGATTCGCCTGAAGGGGGTGAGAGACTCGATGCCAAACAGTGTTTTACATTGTGCTTCAAATGACTTTGAGTGTGCCATAATTACTGTGTGTTCATGTGCTCTTCAGGACCCATTTGTGTCAATCAGTGAAGAGTACAAGCGTCCCCTGCAAGAGGAACACAAAACTCTGCTCACTAGTTTTTTCACTAAAGCCAGTGCTGATAACTTCCTGCTGGAGATGCATGAGTTCCTGCTGTTGGTCTTGAAGAACCCTAAAGCCACAGACACCTTCAGACCTGACTGGGGGTGAGACTGCACCACTGTGACTCAACAGGAATATTGCATGCTTCATGAATGTTATCTGCATGTTAAAGTAGAGGAGGATGAATGAACCAGCTTAAAGACCTCATGAAATGGCTTGTAAATATTTTAATGCATTTCCTATTGAAATAGGAAGTTTGTGCAGGACATATTGAAGGGCTTGTCTTTTTTTAATAACCAGTAGTTTGTGTCACAGCCCAGATTAACTACATGATATTACAAGTCCGTGTCAAGTGGTATTAGGGGGAGGCGACAATCTCATTCTAGAGAGCTTTTTATTGGATGGAAATGTGTATACGTATAGTGCAAAATCAGTCAAATTTTTTGGGTTCCTTTTCCTGGAAGAGAACGGCTGTACACTTTTAAGGTGTATATCTTACTTACAGTAGAAGTTCACTTCCAAATAGATGACCTCACTTTAGACTTGGACTAAAAGCTACAAAACTCCAATTTATACACCTATACAACATACAGTATATATACACCTGTGTGTGTGTGTGTGTGTGTGTGTGTGTATATATATATATATATATATATATATACACACACACACACAGGTGTATATATACTGTGCATATATATATATATATATATATATATATATAGCATCCCATTGGTGCAATTCAAGCTGGAAGTACCGCATTCATGTTTGTGCAAAGTCAGCAAAGGGCAGGCAACCCAACTCCAGCTGTACAGACAACAGACCACACCGACAGACGCGATGGGAGAAAGGTGCCTCTGGTTGTTCCTTGCAGGGTATTCAGCCTTACAGGCTGCATATGTTTAGGATTAAGGTTGGGGCGGGGTTAGGCCATCTGCTGCCTCCCAGGAACACTGACTGAGAGCATAGAGAGCCGTTCATAAATGGCCAAATTCCGCACAACAGAATGGGACAGAATGCAAGGGTCTTGTGACTAGGGCTGTCACGATTATGAAATTTGGCTTATTAATAATTGTCATAGAAATAATTACGATTTACATTTAAATTTGAGGGCTTTTTATGATTTTTTCACAAATTGTCATATTTAAGGTGCATATGTGCTTAATACATATACATCTAAGAAGTCATTTATTTAGATTTAACTTGTATTTCTTATAATAAAATAGGGATATATGAGTTTATTTA
The DNA here is from genome assembly GCF_019703515.2 of Myxocyprinus asiaticus. NCBI lineage: Eukaryota > Metazoa > Chordata > Actinopteri > Cypriniformes > Catostomidae > Myxocyprinus > Myxocyprinus asiaticus. The sequence goes on along the minus strand of NC_059356.1, from coordinate 1,537,663 downwards.
TGGCTTTAAAAACTTTTATTGCACAGGGGTAGAATGACATGAAAAGTATTTTTAAAATTCAACTTTAGTCTTTGTCAAATTTACATTTCACACAATATCACACATGCAAGAGTGTTGTTATTTTCGTTTATTACCATATATATATAGCTGTATATATCACAGCTGTGATTCGACCGTAGGCACGAGGCCACAGGGAATCACAGCCGTGCTGATACACAGACAGAACGGCATGATTGCAAGTGTGACATTGCTTTTAAACAGTTCACCGAACAAGTAAATAAATAACTAAGGAAAAAATGAGTACTGTCCCAAAAAACACACTTGTGTGTGAAACTACTTTCTTATGCCACCGATCAGGATCTGCTATTGATTGTTCAAAAGATGTGCCCAAGCCTCCTTTACTCATTTGAAAACATCACTTTTAAACTATTTGCGACGGCTTGGGCTGTTTCTAACAAGTTATTGGTGTAACAAGGGTGCGCGCGTATATGTGTGTCAAAGAGAGGGGGAGAGTGCGACTGAGTGTGTTATTACCTGCGTCTGTTGCGACACCCAAGCAGTAATGAACAGTAATGCTGAATCTCATAACTTTATTCCTCAGCTGTAGTGTGGTTGTAATCCACTCCAGGTGATTGTGGAGTGTTTTCAGAAATATCCTACGAGTATTTCACTCACGTTCGAATGTTTTTTTTTTTTTGTTTTTTTTTTCTCCGAGTGAAAACATGGCAGATGCCAGTTTCTTTCTTTCTTGGGGAACTCTGACTCAGGACAGGATTTATGACATTATTTTGACACTGACATAGGAACCTCCTCCATGTCGAAAGTTTCTGTGTCCTCACAACTCTGTAACTTGGTTATGAGGTAACGTGTGATTACTCTCAGCTGTGATCGGCAGTAATGCTGAAGTGGTTAGTTTAACTGTATTTCTCAGCTATAGTGTAGTAGTAATCAGAGCGATCATGGAGTGAGAGACAATGGCAGATGACTTCACTGAAACACTTACAACAGTGTCTTAACGTCAACTCAACTCGCTTATTACACACAAAAGACGGCCTTTTGTTGCAACCTGCTGGCTCAAATCTTTGTCACAGAGATTAATGAAAATCCCCACATCTAGCTGCTCGTACACATCTGCACTGCTCTTATACTCTAGTTTGGAACGCCACAAACACAAGCTGAGTGATACAAACAGTGAAGCATCCCAGTGGTGATATGACTCCTTTATCAGCACTCTTGGACCAGCCTCTCCTCCTCTGTTGCTTGTTATTAACACTGCGTGTATGAACCAACAACGAGCAAGAACACTTGCCATTACATAAACGTTAAATTGAAGTGAAACCGCAGCGCTTTGCATTCACTGTAAAAATCCTTGCTTATATTTTGGTGAGAGTTTCATGCAAACCACCACAGATGGCATGCACATCAAAGTGCTTTATCTTTAAATGCTCTCCAGTGAACATTTTTCAGATTAACAATTTTTTATTGATTCTCAAAAATGAACACAAAACATATATACACAGAATCAATCTTAACCCCCATTATTACCCCTCCCAATCACAACCCCACCCTGGCCCCAACAACATCTCAATGGTCGCAAATTATATAGACACACACACAAAAAATAAAATAAACAAATAAAAAGTATAATAATAATAATCACCCATCCATAAATGACATATACCCACCCCATTGAACCCACTGTACTTCCCCATTCTTCTAAACAACCCTTCCTCAAAGGCTGCTTCAGTGAACACAATGATGAATCATTGAATCAATTCAGTGAAACAGACTAATTCATGGAAATTAATCACAGACATTCATGGAATGAACTTAACAGGTCAAACACCATTTTGGCAACTGATATTTAAATTAAAAAAATTTTATGTTTTAAAACCGCTATTAAAACATCTCTGTCTAATATTCTCATATTCACAAGTTAAGGAATATAAGGAATAGGAGACAAGAAAGGATTATGAAAATAGTGTGATCACCATGATGTTCATGATGTTGCTTGATTTTATTAAGCATGTTGATATTTGGAACAGATCTCAAGTAACTGAAGTACTCATGTTTGTTTCCAGTCTGAAAGACACTGTTGGATCCTACATAGAGCGAAAAGATCTGGACATTCCTCCAGAGGTGGACGAGTTCTTCCCTCAAGAGATCCTGCTCTCACAATACATCGAAGCGTGGAAGTTCTTCGTTCTTCTCAGACAAGAACGAAACCAAAGATAGATCCTGGATGAAGCACTTTTGTAGTCTTTCTCAGCCTCTGAGAGCAAAATCCCAATTCTTCATATCAGGGAATAAATCTTAAACTGTGATGTAACTGTGTTTAGAACAATTGCTCAGAACTGACTTTTGAAACAGTGCCTTTTGTGCACCAAAGGCGTTACATGCTGCTGCATACGCACTCCATTTATAAACAAAACTGTATACTGTAATAGTAAGGTACAATCTGTCAAAGTCATCTATAAGTCGGCAAGTACAATAAACATTAGTATAACAATTCAACTCAATTGTAACTCCACCACTATAAACTTTTCCTTCCAGTTGTATGTTTTGGAAAAATTACTTTTTTATTTGTTTTCTTGAAGTTGCTTTATGATACATGTATAGACCTAAGGCACACATCTTCTTAGACACATTTTTGGATTTAAAATTGGGTGAATTCTCATATACACTCCACAACATGACCCAGACCTGAACACATTCTTCTCCATGTCTTAAAAGCACCTTTCGTGATAGTGTCATTGTATTGCTTAGTGTAGTTTAAAAGATGTTTTCAGATTTACAGCTTTTCAGGGATTTCTAACCTTGTGTTGAACTGCACTTTGTCATTCTCTGTGCCCTTGCTATCTATAAGCAACATTTCTATGGACCAACATGTTTGCTGGAATTTTCTGTGACATTTGATTAAAAGGTTATTAAATATCTTCATATACCTCAACTTAAAAGTAGTCATGTTGCTTTACCATTTCTGGATGAAGTGCATGAAGATCATGATGCCTTTTTTTGCATGTCAACGATTTTCCCCAGTTTAAAGGCTGGAGGGCGCCCAGTTGCTGTACTGTTGGTTTCTACTTGGCTTTCCTACTCCATTGCTGTATCCAACTTGGTCAGGCAGCAGACGATGTGCACTCCACTGTCTGCACTGCCATTGGTGACCACGTCATGACACTGCGCATTTTCAGTTGAACTCTGTAAATTACTGTCAGTGTGAATGGCCTGTAAGATGTACATGTGAACAGTGATGTATGGAACTCAACCAGCACTATTTAATATCCATTCTAACCAGTTCTTTGTTAAATTAGCCAAACTAATGTGTGTAAATCAATTGACCAACAGAGTGACTGGTGAATTTCTCATAGCTTTTTAAGTCCACTTAAAGCTGTTCAGTCCAAGATCAAGTTGGATTATCCTGATGATAATAATAATTATATATATATATATCCAAAGCTCAAGGACACTATACAGTCAAGCAAATTAATGCAGGAAAACAAATTCAGTACACCAGTCTACAAATTACAGAAAAGGATCATTTCAAGAATCATATCAGGAGAAAAAACAACAGACAGGGAGACAAAGTGTAGCAGTGAGAGAAAAGGTGAGTTTTGAGCTGAGTTTTGATGTAAATTTCATGGTGCAAGGTCCACCACCAATTGAAGAGAGTTGGAAACATGGTATAGTGAGCAGTGCAGAGTCAGAGGACCTGAGAGTGTGGACTGGGGTGTAAAAGGATGAAGCAGCTCTGAAAGGTCTAAACATCAGGAGGATTTTATAATGAATACAGGATAAGACAGGAAGCCAGTGCAGATTATATAAGGTGGGTGTAATATGGGAGAACTGTGACGTGTGTGTGTGAGACATCTGGCGACTGAGTTTTAAATGCATTGAAGCTTGTAAATGGTTTTAGAAGGAAGCACAATGAGAAGAGCAATGCAGTAATCAAGCACTAATTCTTGAGACAAGGGACAAAACGTCCTACAATTTAAGTGTCATCATGTTAAAAAATCAAGAAAATCATAATAAAAATACTGAAAAAGTTCAATTTAAAGTATATGTTTATACTTGGGGCATTCATTGTTTACAATTTTTTTGAAAATAATTTCATTAAAATGCATGCTCTGTACTTGGAAGCACTTAACCTGTCCTAAGCAAGAGGTCGCAATAGTAAACTGCCAAACAAAGTGTTTCAAAATGCAACACATTTATAAATATAAATATCAAATGAAAGGAAGGGATCTGTAAGATATCAAACAATAAATAAAGTAAACTTGATATTTTCCATAAAAACTGCCTATAAAATTTGTGTCCTCACTTTGCATCAACTCTGTCAGATTTGTTTATAATCCTGAATAAATCAGACAATGTCATGTTCAGCTATAACTCTGAGGACCCCTTTCCCACTTCCTGCTCATGGTGGATGCAACAGTAGGACACATGACGTCACAGCCTCAACATGTCACCTCCGTCATTCCCATTGTGATAATTTCTGTTAAAAATTGTGGCATTTTAGTTTAGGTTATATAGACAGCTTCAACTGAGGAAAAAAACTAAATGGCTCCAATGTACAACACATGTGCCCTGTCCCAATACCCACACTTGCGGTCTTGGCCACTTGAGTGCTCGTGCACGCTACAGTTAGTAAGTGTTCAAGACTGTCCCATGTCTAAAACATGCCAAAGCTCAGTGCACTTAACCCACACTAAATCCACACTAGTGCAAATACCGGAGTGGTCTTTCAGGCTAAATGTATCCCAGAGTTTATCACGATCAGGAGCCACACCCCACCTACCCGAGCGATCTGTGTATTTTCGTCATAATGACGTCAAGGAAAGCTTTTCAACAGAAGTTATTATAATCAGACAGTGAAACGTACGTGAAGCATATATTTATAAATGAATATATTCAACATTATATAACGTGTTTGGGATGACTTAATAGCAGCATCATAAGTACAAAATATAATTTACGTGTATATTTATATACCTCTTTGTTATCCTTCTTGCCCAGTAATCACCTTATTTTGTTTGTTCTTGCCTAATACTGCTGGTCATTTTGGTCATTTATTAGCCAGTGTGGCATGAAATGTTGTTTTGTCTAGTAAATGTTGTTTTAAAATTAAAAATGTATTAAACCAAGGTTTCTTTCTCATTTTTATGAATTGAAAATAAACGTTTTAATGCTTTTTATTTGTTGTGTGAAACCACATACTGATACGTTGTGTAAAGCAGTCTTTGGTTGTCTTATATAAATGACAAGCCAAAGCATATAATTTAAATGGTTTGTCTAGTAGCTATGAATGGATTAATAGTATTAAAAGGTTTATAGAATAACATTTTTATTTTATTTTTAATTACGTTTTATGCAGTGTATTGTGAAACAAAGTAGAAAGAAATGGCTTGTATTTCATATTTTACAGCCGTTATGGACGATGCAATTTTACAGTTAAACATAATTTAATGTGCAAGTATTGAAAATCAAAATGATTAAAACTAATTAACTTTTACAATTATTTTCACGCAATAAAAACATTATAAATATGTATTTACATATTTTCTACAGCACAATACACTTCCAACAACCAGTAGTGTATTAATGAATGAAAAGATGGGTAACATTTTCAGTTATTTATTATTTTAAGTAGGCATATAACAGTCACCACTGGGGGCCAATAGGTCTGGCCCCCACAGTGGCCCCCCTAAATTGGAGTGGTAGAATGGGAAGAGTGGTATTGTCATTTTACATCCTACTGAGAGTTCAGTGACCCCACATCATAATAAATAGATCAAACAAATTATATTTAAACAAAACTTCAATGCATTATGACTGCATAATAATGTTTAGTGGGGTAAAGTTTAATTTAAGTTAAATATTTATTGAATATTCACTTATGGTTCATAAGAGATCGTCTAAAAAGTCCACACACTCTGCTAAAACGTCACTGGTGTCCAAGTGTTCAATGCAACTGTCTGTTCTAACAAACACTTATATTATTATTATTATTACACATTCCAAATATTGTAAATTGTGTGCATAACTTACACTTTAATTGGATTAATTAATTAAGGAATACTTGGACACCTCTGACGTTGTAGTGCTGTGGGTGTTATTTTTAGACGATCCCTCACAAGCGCTAGTCAATGAAAGCCCATAGGAGCAGTTTAGGCATAAATAATTCTCCAGATTCAACAAGCGTTGACTGTTTGAGTTTAATCTTTTATGATATAGTAATATATTCTTTAACCCAACTGTTCTAATGATATCTTTGTAAAATTGTCAGCTCCAGAGAGAGCAGATAAGATAAACCGAATGTCAAACGAATAACGAGCCAACAACTAACTTCTGGATATAAGGTAGAAATTCAGCGTTAGTTTGCATCTTTAGACCTGCCAGCTGCATGTGTATCCATCGGGTTTTCATTTCTGGAACAACAAACAGTACACACTTATGTTATTGATGAGGTATATTTTTCCCACTGTCTTTAATTTAATGTTTTGCAATGTACAATGCCGAAACAAGACAAATGTAGTGCAACAAGTTTGGCAAAACAAACAACAGGTATGAAGAAACAACAGCTAGCATTATACAGGGCCACACTGCACCTGCAATGCCAAATTAATTATGAATACACTTAAAACATAAAATTGGAACCCTTATAAACCACCTCACTAAAGCCCAAATAAATGCCTTACCTTCAGTGAGAAAGGCTCTTATACACTAAGCTCACCACATAAACACACTTCAACCTAATAATATATACTAAGATATATCCTAAAATGGCGCCGCGGTTAGCCACCTCAATATGGAGCTCTCCTGTTCTTTTGCTGTTTTTGTTTGTTTGTCCTGTGTTTAGTAATTTATTTCCGATCAGTTTTACCAGAGACGAGCTGCTGAATATTGGGCAGCACACACCAGACAATCTTTTACCAGTTTTTGATTATTCGGATGTTCTGTTGAACATTTTAGTCAGAGGAGCAGCGGTGCTGTACAAGCACATTAAAAGACACAAACATGGGAAGCGAGCCGGCATGCTGGTCAAGCTCTGACAGCGTGGCTTTTGAACCATGCTGCCAAGCATCCATCTAGCGAATCTCTGCTCTCTTCCTAACAAAACGGACTTCCTACTTCTCCTCACCTGCAAAAATAATGATGTTGCAAATTCTGCTGCATTGTGCTTCATGGACCCCTGGCTGAGTGAAGCCATTCTGGACAGCGCATTACATCTACTGGGCTTCCAGCTGTTCAGAATTAATGGGAAAAACAAGAGGTGGTGGAACGTGTTTTTACGTCAATGAATGTTGGTGTACAGATGTAACAACGCTGAAAAAGATGTGCTGTCCTAATTTAGAAGCAATCTTCATAAACTGTAAGCCTTTCTACTCGCCGCGGGAGTTTTCCTCGCGTATTGTGAGTGTTTATATTCCTCAACACACGTGTGTGAGTGCAGCACTGCAACAGCTGGCTGATCACATCACAGACATGGAGTACCCGGACTCACTTATTATTATTCTTGGAGATTTTAACAAGGCAAATCTCACACGTGAACTGCCCAAATACAGACAGCACATTACATGCCCCACCAGAGACAGAAATACACTGGATCATTGCTACACAACAATAAAGGATGCATATCGCTCTGTCCCTCGAGCAGCTTTGGGACTCTCTGATCACTGTCTGGTTCATCTTCTGATCTACAGGCAGAAACTAAAATCAGCTAAACCTGTAGTAAGGTCTGTAAAGAAACCATGGTTTACAGCAAAACTCAGGCAGCTTCGTCAGGTCAAAGAGGATGCTTACAGAAGTGAAAATCTTGTACAATCAGGCCAAATACAGACTGCAAGAGGAGATTAGAGTGGCTAAAAAAAAGCTGAAAAACCAGTTTTCAGCTAACAACCCTGCATCAGTGTGGAGAGACCTGAAAGACTTTACCAACTACAAGACACCATCCCCCAACACTGTAGGGAATCAACAACTGGCTGACGACCTGAAAGTGTTTTACGGTAGATTTGAAAAGACCAGTCACACACCCCACCCCTGCTCCGACCTTCACAGCACATAAACATTTTCACCTCCTGCAACCACCCTCCTCCCCTCTCTTGCTACTCAACCTGCACTTAAGATCTGTGAAGAGGATGTGTGCTGGGCTTCCGGAAAAAGAAGACAAGAAAAGCACTGGGCCCAGAAAGTGTTTCACTCACTTGTCTAAAATCATGTGCTGACCAGCTGGCCCCCATCTTCACACAGATCTTCAAGAGATCACTGAAGCAGTGTGAACTTCCCTGCTGCTTTAAATGCTCCACCATCACCTTTGTCCCAAAGAAACCCAAAATCACAGGAATTAATGACAACAGACCTGACGCTCTGACGTCTGTGGTCATGAAGTCATTCAGAGACAGGTGTTGGCCCAACTGAAGGACATCACAGAACCCTTCCTGGATCCCCTACAGTTTGCCTATTGAGCAAACAGGTCTGTGGATGCAGTCAATATGGGAATGCATTACATACTTCAACATCTAGACAGATCAGGGACTTATGCAAGGATACTATTTGTTGACTACAGTTCGGCTTTTAACACCATCAACCCCACTCTCCTATGGACTAAATTAACCCAGCTCTCTGTTCCTGCCTCTATCTGTCAGTGGATCACCAGCTTTCTGACGGACAGGAAGCAGCTAGTGAGAATGGGCGCTACCCTACCCACCCTGCTAGAACTGTACACATCCAGAGTGATGAAAAGGGCTGGTAAAATCATTCTTGACCCCATTCACCCAGCACACTTCCTTTTCAAACTGTTGCCCTCTGGCAGGTGCTACAGAGCACTGAGAACCAGGACAGCCAGGCACAGAAACAGTTTTTTCCCTCAGGCCATCTACCACATAAACAGTTAAAACTGCCCCCAAATACTTTCCTTTTGTCAATACAACCATGTGACATATTCAAGCCAACCATTCCTACTTATATCCATATTTCATTTATATTCTTTAACATATCTTACCTCTTCTTCAATACATTACATCACCTGCATATAACAGTATATCTGTATATAAAATATTCGAACAAAATTATTGCTCTATTGTATATTCCTATTGTTTTATCTATTATATCTTATTTTTTTTATTTTGATGTCACTATATGTATATATGTTTAAATGTATATGTTTGTATGTATGTATATGTGGTTGGCAATAAGACTCATTCTGATTCTGATTCTGATATACAGATTAATATTGGTACAGGTCCAAGAATAAAAAGCAAACACTCAACTAACCAAGAGAGACAGAGCGAACAAAGCTTCAGAGTTGATCCTGCTGCTTCTCTTGCAAACAAAATGCAAGAGAAGCACTAAATAGTTTACAGGGTAGATAACAAACACAACGTCCTCTTTAAGAACACCATTTATCAATCAAATATTTAACGTGCCGCGAACCAGTCTCAAGGGAGAGGCACACGTGTGCTCAATAATGGAGAATTGAGCTTAATATTAGCAACAGCATTCTCTAATAAGAGGCGCAAACCAAGCGCACTTGATAAGGAATGCGCAGACACTGACAGACATAATAATGATTAAAAAAAACACATTAAAGGCATCTTATTGGTCACTTATAATCAGGGTTGGGAGGGTTACAAAATACAAAATACATGCTATAAAATGTAATTTGTAATGTATTCCGTTATATTACTCAAGGTTAGTAACTTATTCTAAATACTTTGGATTACTTCTTCAGCACTGGTAGATTTTTTCACTTGTTTTGACTATAAAAACTCTGCATGAGATATTTAGGTTTTTCAGAGAATGTATTTTTAACATGTGTATTTTGTCTTACTGTACTGGCAGTGTTGTTTCTAAAACAAGATAAATCATATTGATCTTGTTTTAAGGATTTTTAGATATTTTTACAGGAAAACAATACAAAAATGATTATCAAGAATATGATTTTTGCCCTAATATCAAAGGTCTTACTAGAAAAAAAGAAATTATGATCCAACATGAATTTTCTTGATAAAAAAATATGATCGTGCCATGTAACGTGCATGTAAAATGGCTAGAAATAGCATTTTAGCTTAGCGTAAAGCTGACAATTTACACAAGCTTTATTTCTATTTGTTCTGCTCCAAACTTACTTCAAACTTACTTCTCTGTCTGCTCGTATGAATGTGACACATCATAAGAAAGTGTTTCACCGCTGTTCAAATGCACTTTGGATCACATCATTTATATGTATAAATGTTTTCCATCTGAAAGGACTAAATATTAAATGAAACAAATGACAATAAAATGCAAAGTAATCTCTTCAGTAATCAAAATACTTTTTGAATGTAACTGTATTCTAATTACCAATGATTTAAACTGTAACTGTAGAGGAATACAGTTACTTATATTTAGTATTTTAAATACATATTCCCGTTACATGTATTCATTACTCCCCAATCCTGCTTATAATTATGATGCATGCAACTTTTTTAAACTTTAAAGGCACTCTGAAGTCTTCATAAATGGTAACTAATATGAAACATTAATGCACTTACCAATGGTACATACATGGTAATTATGTTGTACTTACAGACAAGTGTGGAGTAATAACAGACACTTACTTATGGTATCCGTACATGGTACTTATACTAAATATTACTGTTCTTACCAATGGCATATACATGGTAAATGTATGTGTTGTACTTACAGACTAATGTGGCAGAACAATATCTAAAGTGTACCTACATGGTAACTAATGTAAAATTTTACAGTACGTCTAATCTGACATAAGAAAGAAAGAAAGAAAGAAAGAAAGAAAGCCATTTTCCTGATCAGCTTTAAGGAAGCTTCCCACTTACAGTAAAAAAACAAAACAAACAAAAAAAAAAACTTTATGTGAGTAAAAGCATATAGGACATAAATAACAGGAGTATCCAGAGATTTGTTTGATAGTCTGAAGTTGGTTGATGCTGTACCTCCAGCACTGTTGAAATATCTCCCATCAGGTCTGATCCATAACCTGACATTCATAAACATAAGGATTTTCCTTCACAGAAATGCTGTTAATGAGTTTCTGTTCAGTTTAGTTTTAAAATAGCAGAAAGAGCTGAATCAGTTAGTCTTTGGAGATGAGTCTAACAAAACACCTTAACCTTAAACCATACTGTTGCCCATTAGAGACATGTAATACTGCTAAAGGCCTGATGGGAGCGCTCCCTCTCCACTCTTCAGAGATGTTTGAACACGACAGGAGTGCTTGCCTGTGCTAAATTCAGTCTAGGAGGAATAAGTGATTAATGCCAGATCTGTTTTACTTTTTGGACCATTCCAAAATTGTATCAGTTATCTGATTTGATAACTATCTGATTCTAATGCTTAACTGTTATAGAGTGGCTCTCTCTATCAACAGGTGAACATTCAATCATTCTGTTGCATTCAGCTCTGACATTTCCTAAAAAGTTTCATAAACATATATTTGATGTTGGCACTTGAAACATTTCTAGAATTTTTTTCTTGGTGACCTGCATGTAGTCCACGTTTCTGAGTTAAATGATTCATGGTACAGTCAGACTTTACAGCACGTGCACATCCAGATCAACTTGATTGTGAACTGTAGTTGTACGTACCATATTTTAGGTGGTACACAATGCCATTCAAGTTTTACCTCTCAGAAAAGTTTTCATAATTTTTTTATATCATAAAATAAAAATAACTAAAAAAATGACATGAAACATTAAAGACAGCCTTACACACAGACACACTCTCATGGCATTATACCTTTATGATCTCAACCAGTCATTCAACAGTTGCTGGGTAAATGGATGAACATGTTTTCTCTGTGCTCATATCAGATATCAGTGTGTCTGCTGTGGTGAAGGGCCTCATGAGACAGTGAGTAATATGAACAGTGTCAGGATTTATCACGAGTCAGACGATACACAGTGTCTGTGACTCATAAAACACTGGTAAAACATACAACTCATTGCTGTCACAGAGATTTATGTTGCATCTATTTATTCTTTTAGTAGCTTAGTAAGAGTAACTAAAGTTAAAGCTACACTATGTAACTTTTGGCCCTCTAGCAGTTGAAGGACAACGGAAAGTGGCAACAACTTATGCATTTCTGTGACTGAAGTAAAAAAGCAGCCTAAGAAAACAGCAGCACTCACATTTTTCAAAACTGCAAAAATGTTATAAAATATTCCTAAGTTATGAATATTAGTAAACATGTTACTGTAGCTTGTAAACGCATTACAATCAGTACACAAGACTACTGTTTAATTCATTAAAGCATGACAACCAATGTAAGCTTCAACAACCCTACCAGAAAACATATCCAAGCATTATAGCAGGTAAACAACTTCGCCAACAGTGTTGGGGGTAATGCGTTATGTAATCAGATTACTTTTTCGAGTAACAAGTAAAATAACGCAGTATTTTTATTTTATTTTAGACCATAATAGAGTTACTTTTTAAATAAAGTAACACATTGTTTTGTACACCTCTACTTTCCCTGTATTGCTAGAAATCAGGAGTAAAAGTGCAAACTTTGAGGAGGAGACGTAGTGCATGATAGTAGTTCTATAGAGTGTGAGGCCAGAGACTATTTAGCAAGGACGTGTTTCCACCAAATTCGTCCCGACAGCTCTAAATAAAAATCATTATTGTAGGCTTACTGTAGTGAATCGGGGAAAGACAACGACAGGGTTTTGAACATGGATTGTTTATGTACTCAGTAATAAACTTTTGTTAACTGGAACCAAAAAAAAATTATGTAGTGCAGCTTTAAGATTTATTATTTTAGAATAAGCAGTTATTAGCAACAAGTTTCATTTGTTCGCTTTAGTTGTTTGATTGGACTCAATGAGTGTGTTTACATGCACAACTATATGCTGAGAACTATAAGAAATCATCTTATTCCAAAACACAGACAACACAAGAAAACTGCATTTACATAACATTTGAAATGATCATGTTTTTCTCTTTTGACATCAAAATGTAAACATGGATATTTGTAAATTTGACATGAATGACACGGGCATCCATACACAAAACACATGCAAACATTGTACTGATCTCAACTTGGTCTATAGAATCACGTTACTTTACCTGTGCACTTTAATTGTGCAGTGCCAGAGGCAAGGATATTGCTCCAGCATCGTCTCTCCTCGTAGTTTGAGCGCCAGTAAGATTGCAGGGACGATTCACATTTATGCCCCGTCACTGACATGATTTCTCTCGCCTGCCAGCATCAGAAAGTTTTTGTACAGTCATGCTTCGCAAGCAGTGGTTGGTGTTGATTGTCTCAGTGCCAGCTGTTTTACAAATCCGTGGCAACATAGAACCAAGGAAGTTCACCCCCATAGGCTCTCTAGTGTACCTAACATTAGGAGAAAGAAAAAATGTTGCCTTGTAACCTGTTGCATTGTAGCTGTTTTCACTTGCCAGCAATGCCTTTTTTGTTGTTGTCTTGTTACAGTGCAGAGTAACCAAGCTACACTGTAACAAAAAATATATTGCTGGCAAATGACAGCATGACTACAGAAAGGTGTGCACAATATGCTACAAATAAAAAAGTAAACTAAAGTTTAACTTACCATATATCTTTGATGCAGTTTGTCCGCTTTGGATGGAGATAAAAAGCCGGTGGATTGGCCAGCAGCAATGAGAGGTATTTCTCCAATGAGACGACAGGACACAGAGGATTCCCTGTCTGCTCAAACATAAATCCCCGTAGGCTTTCTTTGTGGTTTTTTTGTGCATTCGTTGAATGACAGTGTTACATACTTCTGACCATTCTCAAACCGGCGGTTGCCCTCTTTAGCTCTGTCCCATATGCAGCTGTACATCAAACCAGAATTTTTTGACAAGACCCTCAGGTGTATTTGGATTCAGTGCTGCGGACTGCTTGACTTTCTGAAAGTCTGCCTCCGTTAACGCAGGATGGTGGGATGTTTTGTCACATCCTTCTTGGTGAAGATTTTTCATTACTCCAATGAAAACGTTGTTGCTAGTAATAAATTTGGGATCGTTCACCAGACACCAAGATCGGCTGATCAGTGGATCATTTATGTACCAGTTAAGCCCCGCACGTAGGCCGACATAACTGCTGAAACCATAGGGTTCACCTTTCCTGTTTTTCACGGTGGCATAAAATTGACGGAGAGCCTTGTTTAGGTCAATTTTGGTTATTGTTTTAAAATCAATAGCCAGATGTTTCTCTGCACACCAATTCTGAAAACAGCGAACAGACATTAATTTCAGAGTGTCCTGTCCATCTCTTTCCACCACTCATCCACGCTTAGACCACCAATTAAGTCAAAATTTACAACAAAATCTGTCATTTTGAAACAATTTCTTTGGCACAGTAATACTGAATTATTTTACAGAATCACAAACAGCAGTTGCGCAGTAATACTGATGTAATGCGGTCACAGCTGTATGTTTATTGAGTAATTTACAACAGCTTCGAACGCGGCTCAACCAATCAGAATCAAGGACCGGACTATCTGTTTTATAAATTGTTTTTAGCACCCCTCAGTGGACATCTCATCTCGAAACTGCAGTGATACGTAATTTCATTTTGCAAAAATGTTGCCACAATCACGTAATTTTTATGAGCTCAGGTTGGCCAATCTAAAACAGTGAGCTTTGCCCGATTAAAAAGGTGAGTACATGATAATACACTTAAAAGCACTCATTGTGATCAGTTGTCTTGTTCAGACATGGAAAACTGTAAAGAGACTGTTTATAAAAAAAACTATGTTCTGATACTGGATGTTGATTTGTCAATACAGCAGTCCAGTCATGCTAAAATACACAATATAGTAGCTATAGTATGTGAAACACAATTAGACAGCACCTGTCCAACAACTATTACCCTTTGTTTACAATTCAGGATCTGTATCTTCTAATGGTAAGATGCCACTTCATGAATTTGCTTGATAAAATTATGTTTTAATGAAAATTTTTGTCAGTGCAGGTTAACTTGCTAGGTAAGACTCATAAACGTGATCTTTCTTATAGGCCTCATGAAGTTCAAATGTTACACCTACAGTAGTTAGAAACTGTAAACATATGAATTAACCCACAAAAATAAAAATATGATGTCTTGTCATTTTTACAAGTCTCTTTTGAGGAGACAGAATTAAAAATAAGGGCTAGTAAATGGCCAGGCAAATGTAGATGGTGATCAGGTTCATACAGATATAATATGATCATTTTCTCTCTACTTTAATTGTGCTTCATTATTGTTTTATTACAAGAAAAACAAATGGCCCTCCCATTTTCATTTGTGACTTCTCTTTTACTTTGAGTGTTTTGTAAAACACAGCAGGATTCCTTTCAGAACAATTTTTTTGAGAGTTGTAATTCGGTTCTCAACAGTAGCGGAATAAAAGCGCTCATTTTATAGTTTGGCTGCTTTTAAAACAGCAGAGAGGGCCTGAAGTGCCATTAGCGGCTAGCACACAGCTGGAAGCGATTCCAAAAACATGGTGCGCTGGCAGTCGTCTAAAACCACATGTTTTCACTGGGTTTCACGCTGTTCCTCATATTGTATCTGAGCGAGCTAATCCTGTTGTAGTCATGGATATTAGAGACAGTATATATGACAAGAGAAGAGAGATGATTGCTATTATATATGAACCTGAGTTGATTGTGGATTTGCTCAATAAGTCTTTGTAATAATGTTTGGTTTATTATCAGGGTTCAATTCAAAATAATTAAACAGCATGTAGAAATAAAACCACTATCACTTCTTTTTAACCCTTAAATGTGCTTACTTACTGTACCTCTTTCTTTAGCAATGTATATCTATCGCAAATCCATCTATAAAATTCCCAGACAGTTTAGAAATGTCAAAGCATTTTCAAAACTATTAAAAAATAATATAGAATATATTTTGTAGTTTGATGCTTTATGTTTTACAAATGTTCCATGCTGAAATTTTATAAGATGCAACTGGCTGTCAAACACATATTGAGCTACAGATAAGACAAATAACACATCAGCTACACATGTGTATTTTCTAAGGCATATTAAATAGATATACACAACTTAATGTTTTACTTGTTTTTAAGGGTGTTCCTCTAGGGTCAGTTTTAGGTCCAATTGTAATCACAATATTTATAAATAACATCATATACCCAATGCTAGATATCATCTTTATGCTGATGATGTATCAGTTCACAGTATGCCTTTGACTCAGTCATGTTTACATCAACTTGTACGATATGCAGACAAAACAAAATTAATGATTTTCTCAAATTCAAAAGTTTTGTCAACAAACCTTACAGACATTGTAACTTTTCAAGGTCCCACAATTGAACCTGTTACCAATTATAAGTATCTTGGCATTGTACTTGATAACCAGTTGTCATCCAAGTCCTGCATTGATCACATTGTTATGAAACTCAAGCTAAAATTAGGTTTGTATTTCAGAAATAAATCTTCCTTTTCTGTCAGTGCCAGAGAGTACCTAGTGTCTGCAACGTTTCTACCCATACTTGACTATGATTATTGTATATACATGCATCAGGGCAATATTTCAAAAAACTTGAAACCCTCTTTCATAGCGCCTTATGCTTTATTACTGGTTGTGGTTATCAAACTCATCACTGCACTCTATATGCCAAGCTGAGTTGCTGGATCTGGACAGGTCACTCTTGTAAAACAGATTTTTATCTTAATAATTGTATTTATCCTGGTTAAATAAATGTTTCTTACTAACTTAAATAATTTTAATAATACACCTAAATGCAATAGCCATTTCATACTGTTCATCTATTGTACTTGCTATAGTTTACTTCCATGTTGCTTCTTTGTCAAATAGCAATGTAAAATGTAAATTAAGTCGATCAAGTCAGAGGAACAAATAGCATGTATAATTTGTGGAAAATCAGCATGATATAGAAGTCATTTGTATGAATATACAAATTTTTCTTGTAATAAACAAAGAAATAGATATCCTGTGATAGTAAATGTATATAGATATGCAATAATCATAAAAATATGATTTATGCAATTGCACACTTACACGGATCAGCCACAATATTAAAACCACCTGCCTAACATTGTGTAGGTCCCCCTTGTGCTGCCAAAGCAGTGCCTCGCATCTCAGAATAGCATTCTGAGATGATATTCTTCTCACCACAATTGTATAGAGCGGTTATCTGAGTTACCATAGACTTTGTCAGTTCTAACCAATCTGGCCATTCTCTGTTGATCTCTCTCATCAACAAGGCATTTCCATCCACAGAACTGCCACTCACTGGATGTTTTTGGCACCATTCTGAGTAAATTCTAGAAACTGCTGTGTGTGACAATCCCAGGAGATCAGCAGTTACAGAAATACTCAAACCAGCCCAACAATCATGCCACGATCCAAATCACTGAGATCACATATTTTCCCCATTCTGATGGTTGATGTGAACATTAACTGAAGCTCCTGACCCATATCTGCATGATTTTATGCACTGCACTGCTGCAACACGATTGGCTGATTAGATAATCACATGGATGATTGTTGGTGCCAGATGGGCTGGTTTGAGTATTTCTGTAACTGCTGATCTTCTGGGATTTTCACACACAACAGTCTCTCGAATTTACTCAGAATGATGCCAAAAACAAAAAACGTCCAGTGAGTGGCAGTTCTGTGGATGGAAACACCTCGTTTATGAGAGAGGTCAACAGTGAATGGCCAGACTGGTTCGAACTGAGAAAGTGTACGGTAACTCACAAAATTGCTCTGTACAATTGAGAAGAATATAATCTCTGAAAGCTGCAGGTTGGCGCTGTTTTGGCAAAAAAAAAACAAACAAAAAAAAAAAAACATATATATATATATTTTTTTTTTTATTTTTGTTTTTACATTTTTTTTACATTTTTTATTGAGGTAAATGGGGTGGAATGAGGTCCCGGGTCACTAAAGACCAGATGCATGCATTTAAGGGTTAAACTACACTGTCAATTTTCAGCAAGCCAAGAGTAACGCATTATCAGTGACGCCATAGCCTTAAACTGCTGCGATGGATTTTATGCAATTGTAAAACCACATCAGTGCACTTTTACTATGTGGACTGTGGTTTTTAATAATGGCCATTAGATATTTAATTTGCTGCATTAAATTAGTTAGAGTCAAAATTGCGATGTTAGGTTGAAGTTGTATCTACTTAAAAGCAAAACTAAAGCAGGGCCAATTCTGATGGGCTGATACAAAATGCACTGAAGTACCTACCTTATTAAGCTGGTGCAAAGTTTTCCATAGTCCACTATAAACTACATGCTTCTTTGTGTGCATTTTCATTAATAAAATTGCCCATGAAGCACATAAATGGTGTGTGGCCAACCACATACCATTTAGAAAGGTGCTCTGTATTCTAATAGTGAAAATGAATGCATTTCAGCTACTGCGTTTAAAGTATTTTTAATACCGGAAAGATTACAGAGTGATTTTAAAATGTGTGTTCTCAGTTTAGCTGAACTGATTATAGTGATTGAATAGCAAGATTATACTCATTATTGTTTGGCTGACCGTAAATTTAATGATAGCGTTTGGGTTGTGCGTTGTGTTTTTGCTCCTTTTTATTAGGGATTATTGTTCCAGTTTACTGTTGTCAGCAAAGAAAAATAAATTGTATGTTCAAATTGAGTGGGTATATGGAGCATTGGACAAAATCCAGGACAGACCTTTGGGATCGCTTTAAAAAAAAAAGAAAAAAAAAGAAAAAGAGTTTTGAAACACCCTTAGAAAATATATGTCTGCATTTCAACTACACAGTCAATCTGTAGTAAGAAACCAATAGGATGTTGATGTATATGGCAGCACTAATCATACATGCTTTCACAATGATGATTATACTCAAGTCAAACAGCAAATCACTGAAACAACTCCAAGAAACTTTTTCCTGAGGAACAGGTATGCTAAGGTCAGGCAGACAATAAAATATTTGTTATATATGTCATAAATTTAATGAGTGAACTCACATAAAACACTACAATAGTGATGCTGCAAACACCATTATTAATCACAGTGTTCCAGGATTGTCAGGTAACATTTCATACAGAACTGGTCAGGAAACCAACACAGGATCATGTATCTCTCTCTCGATATATGAAACGATCATAAAGTTGTGTTGTGCAGCTGTTGCTGATTATGACACATTATTACGCTTATAATAAACACACTTTCCTTTTCTGACAGCCAACCATCACAGCTGACCTCTGACCTGCTGACATCAGCTGTACGTCATACATGAGGGATGTTGTTTGTAGTGGGTCAAAAAAAATTGCATGAGATCTACTGCTTTGCCAAAACTTCAGGCAAAACCCCCTTCAGAGAACACATTGATTCACATTTATAGAGCACAGCAGCTGTATACAATCCCACTGTATCTATAAAAGGAAACTTCTGTTTTGAGACTTGGATCAAATTCAGATTTTCCTCTAGATACAGTACTGTATGTCCACCTATAATGTAGAAAAATACATTGTTTGGCTTTACCGAGAAATGTTAGAATTACTTTATGTTTTTAATGGTAAATACACAGAACGATTGGCTAATGTTAGAGAACAGGTGTGCTGTAAATGACTGTTCTGCCACAAACTTAAATTGGTGAGTTGGCGATTTTAATTGCAATGAAATTACATCAGGAATTGATTGGATGGTGAAAAGCGGTCTCTATATGATAAGACTTGCTTGATGTCAGTTATTAAGGAAAGTGATTTCAGAAGCAGAGCAAGTTATTGCATTTTGATGAAAGATTACAAAATATAGTTTTTATTTATCATGCACAGTAAGATGCTTGTTGAGCAGAAATGACACCCTTCAGCTTTAAGAAAGTAAAGAGTGTCAATATTGATTTTATTTTGACACATACAAATCTCTGTCAGCTTAATATTTTGATATCCTCCACTGGACTAAAAGAGTAGTTTTAACTGAAATGTAAAAAAAAAAAAAAAATAATAAAAAAAAATGCTTTACTGTTATAGGTCTAGGTTTATGTGTTGTTATGAATTAATCAACACCATTTTTTGCTCCAACCTAGTCTCATAAAATCACATTACTATCCCAACATTTTTGCAAAATGATTTTTACGTGGCTCGTTTTACTTATCGCTGCAGTTCCCTGCATGAACAGTAGAGGCGCTACAATAACAATCACTTTATTCACTTTCACACAAATCACAAGTAAAATGGCAGATCATCAAATCTTTCATTCCTCACTCAATGCTACCTTATGACATCTGAACACTTGACTTGTAAGTTGATACACTTTAAAGTTTGCATCAAATGATCAACTACATTTACAAGCTTGTTCAAGTGTGGTCAAGTTGTGCGACAGCTCAACTGGGAGCAACGCACTTGCAGTGTAAAGGACTGGGGTAGGAGTCCTGTAGAGCACGTGAGTCAACACTTGAGTTGAAAGTGTCATAAAAGCACCATAAAATAACGTAGCTGCTTCAGATATTGTTTTACATCTCACATTTACTTTTTATGACAATATCGGTTAGGTTGAAGTTTAAGGTTTAGGGTAGGGAGGTCGGTTTGGTTGATTTTAAAACTCGATAGAGAATTAATCTAAACAACCTCAGCTGTTCTGGAGAACACAACTTGCTTTTAGCACCACCAAGTGGACATTTTACTTCAGAACTCCTGCAATTCGTGTAATGAACCGCATAATGTCATTTTGCGAAAGAAATAGTCACGTAATGTTCTCATATCAAACTTAGTTTATGAAACTAGCAACATGGTAAATTCTACATTGCAGCTGTTCTAGTTTAAGAACAACCAAATTTAACTTTTTTACTGCATGCATTTTATTGAAATTTTTTTAAATGATTTGCATTTGAAATAATTAACCAATTTGGTACTCAATGAATGTAAAAGAAGAGCATAGTTAATGTCATGTCATGACTACAGTCCTATGTCTCGTATAGGACATCTGTTCCTCATGTTGTCTGCTGCATGATGCACATGTTTGTATATGTGATGTGTTTGGGGGAGGGTGGGCATGTCTAAATATTTTCATAAGTAATTTGATGTCATCATCTCTCTGAGACTGTGCTGGGGTTTGATTCATTCTGTGATGGGATGAAAAGGCTCTTTCATGTTGTGATGGTTAAGCATTGAATGACTTCTCCACACGAGGAGGGAAGCAATCTTTCCTCGCAGAATCTGATTAACTGTTTTGTGGGTCAGATGTTGGAGATTTCAAGCCAGTTTTGCACAACAGTTTTCACATGCTCCACAGGGGAACTGCTTTAATCACACATTCAAACCACATCATCAACACTGTTTTATCCGTGTTTGCTCATGGACCTCAGTGTCTCTTGGCAGTGGAATAATACATGTGAGGAGAGCAAGAAAAGTGCACAAACTGTGATGCCCACACACACACACATGCACGCACATACGTATACACACACACATACACACACAAAGTTCAATATTTATGTCCTTTTTTTACTGAAAATCTACACTTTCACATTCAGCCACCTACTAGTTGGGGCTGGTCAAAAGTGGAGATTTATATTAAAAAGGACTTAAATATTGAGCTGTTTCTCACCCACACCTATCATATAACTTCTAAAGATATGGATTAAACCAATATGCATATTGATTACTTTTAAGTTTGCTTTATGTGCTTTTTGGACCGTCTTAGTTCTGGTCATTATCCACTTGTATGGACCAACAGAGCTGAAATATTCTTCTAAAAATCTTCATTTGTGTTCTGCAGAAGAAAGAAAGTCCTACACATCTGGGTTGGCATGAGGGTGAATAAATGATGAGAGAATTTTCAGTTTTGGGTGAACTAACTCTTTAGAAGATTTTATTAGAAGAAGCAGATTTTATTATCAACTTGCTCTTTAATTATTAATGCAGATGTTAGACAGTTACCTTACATTAGCACATTATTCTGCTATACATCCTGTGGTTGTGTTATAGTTTATACTCATAAATCCCTAAATTCTGATATTATTATTCTTCTAGTTATTTACATTGCGGCTAATGACAGTGAAACTTTGTCACACGTGCCAAGTTGCCTACTTCCGCACTGCAAAGCAGAATGAGTTAGACATTTAGTTGGGAGAAATGAACCCATTAGAATGTAAATGAACCAATTTAAATATAAATTTTTTATATCATAATTTGAAATTGTGCTTGAAATAAGATTTTGGTGCCCTAACAAACATTATGAGACTCAGATTTTCAGTTAAAAGAATATTCCAGATTCAATTCAAGTTAAACTCAATCGACAGCATTTGAGGCATTATGTCGATTAAAACCAAAAAATAATCTCGGCTCGTCCCCCGTTTATTTGGGGTAAAAAAAAAAAAAAAAAGTTAAAAAAAAATGGTTACAATGGAAGTGAATGGGGCCAGTGCCAGTCCAAAAACACAAAAATCCACATAGTTTAAAAAAGTATAGCTATTAACGTTTATATCCAATACTGAAATAAGAGGATGTCGTTGTCATGGCAATAAAGTTGTAATCTTAGATTTAACTTAACACAGATTGGTAGTGTACTGTTTACGGACTGGCTTTTACAGTACTTCCATCAAAAGTGCCTTACTGTAACCTCAATTTTTGAGTCAAAAAACATTATGCCACAAATGCTGTTAATTGAGCTTAATTTACATTAAATCCAGAAGATTCCTTTAAAGCACAGACAATGTGTTAACAACACCTGCACAGAGAAAATTTACAGCTAACAGGTTAAACAAAACCCATAAACAGAAGCCTTATTGAGGGAAAGTAATTACTGGAAGCCACGTCTGACAAACGGCAAACAAACAATCGTAACGTTTGTCCCTAAACATCCGTGTTTATGAAACATTTTTACAAGGAATTAATGACAACAAGCCCTTGGGTTACAGACAATTAGCGTGAACAGATCATGCAGCAATTAGCAAGCAATAGCGCAGCACTGTCAGTGTTATGAGGTGAGTGACAGGGAACAGATGGCAGTGCTGTGTGCAGGTGAAATCAGAGGTCAAGACCCCTATAAACACAGTGGCACATCCAGCTCTGACCATTAGTGTGCACTCAGTCCACTGGAAATCTAAACATTAGATGACAAATAGCACAGAATGTAGATGAACAGTTCACTTGTAAGGTTATGACATGAAAAAACCTGCCTAATACTGTACTCTAAACTGTCATTGCACACGGACTAATCATACTTTTCTGTAGAATAAACAAAAATGCATTTAAGAAAAGAAAATATAAAGATAATCTTAGAATAATAATAAAAAATCCAATACATTCACTTAATCAGAATCAGCTTTATTGCCAAGTATGCTTACACATACAAGGAATTTGTCTTGGTGACAGGAGCTCAAGTGTACAACAATACAAAAACAATACAAAAACAGCAGCAAGACATAGATAATAATAAAAATAAAAAATAGTTATACACATACGTACAGACACACACATACATACATACACACATACATACACCATTAAAGGAAAAGTTCACCCAAAGATTTACTGATAATTTACTCAACCCCAGGCCATCCAAGATGTATATGACCTTCTTTCTTAATCAGAACAGGATTTAAGATTTTTAGGAAAGCATCCCAGGTTTTTAGCTTCATCCAATGCAAGTGAATGGACACCAATTTTTGATGGTCCAAAAAGCACACTTAGTCAGCATCAAAGTAATCCAGCTGATCAAGTAATGTCTTCTGAAGTGAATCAATATGTCTGCATGTAAAACTAATCACTAATTAAAACGATTAAAAAATCGCTTCCTGTAAACACTCAATGCCTCACTTCGCTGCTGTGTGACGTCATCACGTTGACGCGTTCAAGCAAGAATTCAGAAGTTCCACTCTGTTTACAGAGGAACGTACTTCACATGAGAGTTAGGTCAATTCAAACAGCTACAGAGAGCTGTCGGAAGCACCGATTTAAAGTTAAAAACATTTTAATTAGCAATTTGTTTTTCACACAAACATATCAGTTCACTTCAGAAGACATTACTTAATCGACTGGAGTCGTGTGGATTACTTTGATGCTGCCTAAATATTCATTTTGGACCATCAAAAATGGGTGTCCATTCACTTGCATTGGATGAAGCTAAAAACCTGGGATACTTTCCTATTCCTTTAATCAATAACAACATTCAGTTGAATATTTAATCTCCATCTAGAATATATGAAGCATCCTACCACACATGACCTTAAATGACATAAGTCAAATCAACACAAATAAAATAAAAAGTTTCACTTAAGATTTCAGGTGGTTTTCAAGATCATGATAAACAGGTATGTCCAAAATGTTGACTGGCAGTGTATTTTAATAGTGCTACTTACATAATATTTAGGGAACTACAGATCTATTAGCATAAAGGTTTTATGAAGTGCTGAATCCAGGGGAACAGTTTAATGCATGCAATAGTTTTGTTGACAAAATTTGTTGCACGCACATTTGCTCAGCAAACTCAAAAGTGTCCAAATTATGTACTGTACTGTAAATCAGTCTCACGTTAAAGCTAACAGGAGTTTAATAATTTCCTTTCTCAGTGACTCCAGCCAGGTCTCCTAAGCAACCAAATTGGCCAGGTTGCTAGGGAGGGTAGAGTCACATGAGGTAACCTCCACGTGGTCGCGATTAGTGGTTCTCACTCTCAATGGGGCGCGTGGTCAGTTGTGAGTCTCCGCAGTGTCATGCACAACGAGCCACGTGATAAGATGCGCGGATTGACGGTCTCAGAAGCGGAGGCAAGTGAGACTTGTCCTCCACCACCCAGATTGAGGTGAGTAACCGCGCCACCATGAGGACCTACTAAGTAGTGGGAATTAGGCATTCCAAATTGGGGAGAAAAGGGGATAAAAAATAAATAATAATAATACTTTCCTTTGGCAGAACTGCTTATTAAATTACTGTATTTTTCTGCCAAATAAAAAGGATGTACAAATGTTTGATATATATAAACAGTATTTATGTATTACATTATATGCACATATAGGCCTTGATATACTAAGATCCCAAATAAAATTTGCTTATTCAATCTATCAAATTGCGTGTGCACATTTGTGCGTGTGGATGCCTTGCAAGCAGAACGATTGCAGAGCAGAGGACAAAATTGCCTGAATTCACAAAGAAATACAGTTTTAACACATTATGCCATTGCGCCACTGATGGTGCAAATCTGATTTGAAATTTGAATTTTAAACTGCAATTTAATTTAAAATAACTACTAATTAATTACTAATTAAAACATTAACGTGTCTAAAATGTGAATGATTATGTTTTTATTGTGAACAAGATCATACATGGGTTCTTTGTGGGAATTAATTTATGAATGTAACAGGTCGCTAAATCAAGGCTACAGTGTCTGGTAGAGTATCATAGTCAAGGATGTAACTACATATTCAGGATTGATGGGGACCAAATTTAATAATGTAATAATAAATCATGGAAACCTTAAGCAGGACAATGCTTTTAATGGCTGGTGCTCATGGTTACTACATGTTTTTAAAAATCTTGTATCTTAACATAAATTAAAATAATAAAATTGTGTGTCTATAGTCAAGTGTGTTAATCTCCACAAGACTTAAACAGAAAATGGAGAGAAAACTGGCGTGCAGCTTTGAGGCCGATTCCACATGTGTACTTCCGCCCTTGACAGCCCACTCTGTTAATATGTACAGTTTTTATAAAATACATTTTACATGTTTCTATGTACATATAACATTTGCCTATGTTCAGTCTGAACAGAACAGAACGTGTGTTAAAGTTTAGCGCGTGTAGGCGGAGCGACTGGAGGGCGGAGCAAAATCGCACTCGTCTTCTTTCTCTTTCAGCGAGAGCATTGAATATGGCGAAAAAAGATGTTGTGTATATTCAAGTGTGTTTTCATTAATTAATAATGCATTACCATGACCCTCACTTTAAAATAATTAGTAATTCCTTCATGTTTATGTGGTAACACTTGGCTCATTACTTATGGGTAACCAAAATTATTTTAAAAAGACCTCCAGCAATATCAAACCTGCTGAAGTTAATAATTTGTAATGAACAGAAGAGATATCCCAAGGAATACATAGGTTGGGCACATACATCTGTAAGCTGACTATGATACTCTATCAGACACTGTAGCCTTGATTTAGAGAGCTGTTATGTTCATAAATTAATTCTGGCAAAGAAAACACATGAGGCACATATTTCTCTGAAGGCGCATTTCATGATTATGTTCAGAATAAAAACATAATCATTCACATTTTAGACACATGTTAATGTTTTGATTAGTAATTAATTAGTAGTTATTTTAATTAGCCATAGTTAGTTGATAGTTCTCAATGAGGAAAATCTAATTCAGTAATTATTGATTACCTAACAGTGAACTACCTCATCAGTTTGCTATTACTTACTAATTGGTTAATCATGTTTCCATATTAGTTAATAGTAGTAACTAAAGTGTTAATGTAGTACTACTCATTAATCCTGCATTAATTCCTGCATAGTTACCTATAAATGATGGACCATTATTATAAAGTGTTACCCAAATATCTTTACCATGGTAAAGTTCGTTGCGCTCAAGAGAGACACAAGAGAGAACCTCTTGAAATATGACATAATTTGGAAATAAATTGTTAGTTGGACAGTTTTTACAAAGAGTTATAAGAGTTGTATGATCATCAGTTATGTCATCAGTTATGATTTCAAGTTCTAAATTGATTAAAAATAAAAAAATTTAGTGAGTTAACGCTTTATAAAAGCAGGTGTGCAAACACCATTCCTCAGAATTTACTGACTTAGGGACAAGAAGCGCATCGCTCGCACCTCAGAAGAACTCTGAGTCTTATAGTGCGGACAGTGTTCGCAATGTCTTGTTCCCTTCGTCTCAGGGAACCAAGGTTACTTACGTAACCGAGACATTCCCTTACGACCCAGTACAATTGACATTGCGTGATAACGCATAGGAGGATGGGATGGGATTCATCACGCCGCACTACAGGACATAACCTACCAGAGAGGAAACATGATGCTGCAGTCCCCTGGGACTTGACCGACATGAGTATGCCGCAAGTGAGTGACCCTCATTTTGGGCCAGGAGGGGAGCACTCATAATGTATATATGAATTATAGTCATATAGCATGAATTAACCACTTCACGAACCCAGTCAGGAAGGGAGTTTATTTATAATGAAAGTGCTTGTGACTTGGTAAATTACAATGGCCTGAATGCAGGCAGTTGTGTAAAATGATGGGGAGCCCGTACTTAAGGGGAGGGGCATAAGTATATGTTTGCCAAACAAAATAGCAAACGCTCTAAACAGAGAGGACTTGTGAAGAGAGAGATGTTACGTCTAAGTTGTAAAACCTTGTGAATGTGTTTTGAGAAGACCATCCTGCTGCAAAACATATGTCTTGTAAAACACACAGTTCGTCCATGCCCATGAGGAGGCCATGCCTCTAGTTGATTGTGCTTTAACACCAATTGGGCAAATCTTACCCTACGATTTGTATGCCAGGGCAATCGCATCAACGATCCAGTGAGAAAGTCTTTCCTTGGAGACGGATATTCCTTTCGTGCATCCTCCATAGCACACAAAGAGCAGATCAGACAGACTGAACTGGCAGGTGTGCTCAACGTATGCTTCTAGCGCCCGCACAGGGCATAACAAATGCAAGGATTGTTCCTCATCCGAATTAAGTGGAGGAGGGAAGAAAGCTTGAAGATGAACCACCTGCGCTCTGAAGGGCGTGGTTAGAACCTTAGACACATAGCCTTTTCTGGGTTTGACAGTGGCTTTTGAAAGACCAGGGCCAAAATCCATACATGAATTGTCAATTGATAGTGCATGTAAGTCACCGACCCGTTTTACTGAGGCCAGAGCCAGCAGTAGTGCAGTCTTAATGGAGAGCATTCGCAAATCAACAGAGTCCAAAGACGCGAAGGGGGGCCCTGCGAGCGCTTTTAGGACCAAAGTTAGGTCCCAAGTTGGGACTGTATCCGGACAAGGTGGATTTAATATCTTGCTCCTCTAAGGAACTTTATAATTAAATCATGCTTGCCTATAGTGGCACCGGCTTCAGGTGCGTGATACGCAGATATAGTCGCCACATAAACTTTGAACGTTGACGGAGTGAGTCCTGTGTCTAATCGCGGGTTGGCGGAGATATCAGCGAAGTCGACTCGGTTGAAGAAGGAAGAGAAATCTCATTTCTTCACTTCTGCAGGCAAAAGTGTGAGACGCGGATTGCTCTGCAAACTCCTTCGGATCCGTTAGCATGCTCGGTGGAACACAGAGAATCTCGGCTCTTCCAGCGAGATGGAGATTGTATGGCCAAAGTTCAGGTACGTACGTTACTTCCTTGGGCAGCGAGGCTACACCTAGGAGCAGCAGGGCTGCAACTAGACGTGGCGCATACTGTCGCTGGAAGCAAGCTTAGGAGGAATCTCCGGGGTTTTATACTCTTGATGACATTGTTGAGGGATGCATTCTGTCGTGCGTTTCATCCAATAGTTGAGAGTTCGTTCCTTCAGAATTTCACACCTAGGTGTTGCAAGGCACGGTGCGAGCATGAGGAGATTGTCTGTGTTCTGCGACTGCTACCGGGTCCTTGAATAACATATAACGTGCCAGTAAAGGCAGTCGGTGGAGTTTCTGGTGCCCCCCTAGGAAGTTGGTGCCCTACGCAGACTGCGTAATATGCGTATAGGGAGCGGCGGTACTGATTACCGGCTAACGGAATCCCTGCTGCTGTCTCCAAGGTTCTGTCACAGTGTTTCTGTTTGATAGTGCACTAGACAGTGCAGAAGTTGGAGACATTGCTGGAACCCTGCAGGTAAACTACACTATCATTAACCCATTTAATCCCATCGGTTACAATTGTGACAGGGGTCTGAAAGGAGTTCTTGATGTATTTTAGACAGAGCTGTCAGCTGTAAATGACAGTGCAGACTTTTTTGCATGAGTGGTGCAAATAATCACATGGCCAGAGCTATTTAATTCCACTGTGCTCCTGGAAAGATATGTCTGTCAAAACTCAAGAAGCAAATAAATCCTGTCATAATACACTTCCAACTACCATATTTTGTACATAATTTGAATTGAGTTGTGTTCATTTTCTGTTGTTCAACTATGTTTGTGAGGTAGGTTTTGTGTGGATGACTGAAAAATACATCTGGATGAAGCATATTTTGTCCACTCATGTTTATAAAGATATTGCGATTAATCGCGATTAACTACAAAAAATGATGCAGTTAATTGTGATTAAATATTTGAATCGTTTGACTGCCCTAACATTTTTCCGTGAAAAATAATTTAATTTCACATTAATGTGTGTCATCATCATCAATAGGTGTTCTATGTGTTCTC
Source organism: Myxocyprinus asiaticus (assembly GCF_019703515.2). Taxonomy (NCBI): domain Eukaryota; kingdom Metazoa; phylum Chordata; class Actinopteri; order Cypriniformes; family Catostomidae; genus Myxocyprinus; species Myxocyprinus asiaticus. Next base: position 1,508,348 of record NC_059356.1, on the reverse strand, counting down.
CGTTCTCAAAATCTCTGTTGTGCCATGAGTACATTTACACGCACACCAATACGCTGGTAATTATACCAAAAATCAGTTTATTAAAAATGTCAGCCAAAGAGAACCGCATTTACATTTAGACTTCATCTGAAATCATCGGATTATTCTCTGCTTGTGAAGTCAAAATGTGAAGAGGCATGTGCACAACACTTACACACACTGGTAAGAAAGACGATAAATGTATTTACATGAAATCCAATATCAAGGTAATGGGCAAAAATCTTCCAAATCCCAATAAAAGAATGCTGTATAAGGTGTTTACATGATCTTACACATTGTCAGCAAACATAATCATTTAAGATTGTGCATGTACAGTAAACATTCTCAGCATGGCACGAATCAGATTAATGCCTGTCTTTCATTTGTATTAATTTGCTCTCGCAGTTACTGTTTCTGAAATGGCTTTCAGCCTTGATAAATCACTTTGCGGGTGCAATTCAATCCTTTTGCATTAACCCTGCCCTTTATTGTGCATGTTGGAGGCACACCTTAAATTGCACATTCATTAAGGCAGACATGCAAAAAACTGCTTAGATGTGCTATTTTGCACATATCTATATTTTTAGGAGACTACATTAGTAGAACAACTTGGACATTTTGTGCATATCAAGTGCACATCTTGTCATGGAGTCCACAAGTCTGAGACCACTAGTGAAAATACTTCTGTTTTGCAATTTTCCTAATTACATAAAATTGTTCTCATTGCATGTTATATTAACAGCATAACCATTTGAGTGTAAAGTTTAACAGATTATTATTATTATTATTATTAATATTATTATTCTTTTTATTATTTGGTATGTTCCTCTTTTGCTTTAAAACCTGATTATCTTGTTATGCAGCTTGATTTAAGAATTGTATAAATATATTGTGTGCTACCTATGCACTTGGTCAATGTCACAAATTTGCTTATTTGATTAGTGACTTCTAGTCCAGAATCTTAAATATTTGTCATTCATTTCACATCATAACAATTTGTTTAATTTTTTATTTTATTTTTTTCTGAAACTTAAATGAAAATAATCATAAATGTGGTCTCAGACTTTTGAACTGTATGTATGTATACTGTGGTATGAATAAAACTGAAGTTTACAGTACTGTATGTGTAGGCCTATATATTACATATTTGTTTTTGAGCATTAGAACATTGTCCAAAATTTCACGGTTTGTGCCATATTGTATTATGGATTACACAACAAATCAGTGTTGACATTGAGTTTTAAACTCACCGCACCAGAGTTATGATAGACAGCATGATACCGGCCATTTCAATCACCCTGGTAAAACCTGAAAGTGACAACTGCTTAAGGGTTAAACATGTCCTGGGCTTTCACAAACAGAGCGATACAGTTCAGCTTTTCTCTGCCATTAACCAAATGAGTGCAATTATTGAATCACATCAGAAGCCAACCACCAGTTACAACAGTGTGGGTCTGATGGTTTGCCATGTAGAGGCCAGGGGCGGCAGATCTTGTTTAGCATTACAGAGTGGCTCTTACTCTATGTGTCCATATATGACTGGTCTGATGAGGCTAAACTGCATACATAAGGATGTAAATATATCTGTCATCTAAACATGAGTGCTATCTTACAAATCATTTCTAAATATCTTTGAGCATGACTAAAACCAATTCACATGATGGGCAAGGAGGTGGTGGGAACCAGCTAAACAGTCAAGGTAAAACTTTAATAACAAACTGAACTCAAACATAACATAAACTGCAAAACAAACAAAGACGCACACACACAGCTTCGTGCATCCGGGCGGACTTCCCAATCTCATTGCATTACTTAAAAAGTGACATCTTGTGAACATAAAGTTTGTTTTCCAGCTTTCTAGTTACAGCATGTCCACACGGCAAATTATGCAACACAACACAATAACATTGGTCTCATTATAATAAATGAAACCGTCCACTCTGAAATTTTTAACTTTTAATATTTAGTTATGTCCAGTGAGGTCCAAAAATGAGACCATCTTTCAGAGTATTTTGAATATTAAAAAAATAAATACAATAAAATATAAAACAAACAATGGTAAACACTTTACTTTAATGTTCCCTTTGCTAAGTGTTTATAAAGGGGTTCATTAATGACTAAAAAGTAGTTTGCATACCCTGGCAAAAATTGTGAAAGTTTGGCATTGATTTTGAAATTATGACTGATCATGCAAAAAAAAAAAAAAAAAAAAAAAAAAAAAAAAAAAAAATGTCTTTTATTTAAGGATAGTGATCATATGAAGCCATTTATCATCACATAGTTTTTGGCTCCTTTTTAAATCATAATGATAACAGAAATCACCCAAATGGCCCTGATCAAAAGTTTACATACCCTTGAATGTTTGGCCTTGTTACGGACACACAAGGTGACACACACAGGTTTAAATGGCAATTAAAGGTTAATTTCCCACACCTGTAGCTTTTTAAATTGCAGTTAGTGTCTGTGTATAAATAGTCAATGAGTTTGTTAGCTCTCACGTGGATGCACTGAGCAGGCTATATACTGAGCCATGGAGAGCAGAAAAGAACTGTCAAAAGACCTGTGTAACAAGGTAATGGAACTTTATAAAGATGGAAAAGGATATAAAAAGATATCCAAAGCCTTGAAAATGCCAGTCAGTACTGTTCAATCACTTATTAAGAAGTGGAAAATTCGGGGATCTCTTGATACCAAGCCAAGGTCAGATAGACCAAGAAAGATTTCAGCCACAACTGCCAGAAGAATTGTTCAGGATACAAAGAAATACCCACAGGTAACCTCGGTGTGGTTGTTTCAAGGAGCACAATACGACGATACTTGAACAAAAATTAGCTGCATGGTTGAGTTGCCAGAAAGAAGCCTTTACTGCGCCAATGCCACAAAAAAGCCCGGATACAATATGCCCAACAACACCTTGACACGCCTCAGTTTCTGGCACACTGTAATTTGGAGTGACGAGACCAAAATAGAGCTTTATGGTCACAACCATAAGCGCTATATTTGGAGAGGGGTCAACAAGTATTGTGCTCCTTGAAACAACCACACCTTTTTTACACTTTTAAATTTTTTCATTTTTTTTTTGTTGTTTTTTTTACAAAATATTTTTACAATTAATTTTTTTGTCATAGATAATGTAGGCTAATCTTACGAGAAGTGTTTAGTTTTATGTGAAGTGCATTAAAAAAAAAAAAATCTGAGTAACTTAATGGATACAGTTAAAAAAAGAGAAAAGAATGAGTGTCACATCCATCAAGCTTCTAATCCAATCAAGATTCGCCATATTCGATGCTGAAAGAAGAGCGAGTGCGATTTTGCTCCACCCTCCTGTCGCTCCGCCTGCACGCCGTAAACTTTAACATACGTTCTGTTCTGTTCAGACTGAACATAGGCAAATGAGGAAACATGTAAAATTAATTTGATAAAAACTGTACGTATGTAGCGAGTGGACTGTCTAGGGCGGAAGTACACATATAGGTGGAACAGGCTTCATAGCTTCACGATGGTTTTCTCTGGTTTTCTGTTTAAGTCTTGTGGAGATCAATGCACTTGTCCTTTAAACACATAATTTTAATATTTATCTTGATTTATTATTTTACTTTATATTAAGAGATAAGACTTTTAAAACATGTAGTAACAGTGAGCACCAGCCATTAAAAGCATTGTCCTGCTAAAGGTTTGCAAAAAGACATTGTGTTTAGTTAAGTATGCAATTATGCTCAATTATTGCAATGATTCATAATTCATAAAAAATGCCAGAATAATTTTTTTTTTTTTGAATGTCTGTGAATGTTTGTTAACTATCTGTTTTTTTAATTTTAGGAACAAACATTGAGTATTCATTACTAACTGACAAGTAACACCTCAGTTACTATTAATGGTTTATAACGTGTTTTCACTTTATAATAATGGTCCAGATACCCTTTAACTCCCAAGGAAGGGAACAGTCAGATCTCATTAATTAATACTGTGTTACCATGACCCTCACTTTAAAATAATAGTCCAGATCATTAGTAATTCATTCATATTTATGTGGTAACACTTGACTCATTACTTATGGGTTACAAAAATGATTAAAAAAGACCTCCAGCTATGTCTAACATACTGAAGTTAATAATTTGTAATGAACAGAAGAGATATCCCAAGGAATACACAGGTTGGGCACATACACTGCCGTTCAAAAGTTTGGGGTCACTTGACTGAAATGTTTCTCATGATCTTAAAAATCTTTTGATCTGAAGGCGTATGCTTAAATGTTTGAAATTAGTTTTGTAGACAAAAATAGAATTGTGCTACCATATTAATTTATTTCATTATAAAACTAAAATGTAATAATTTTTTTTTTAAAAAAGTTATTGAAATTGATGACTTGGACCAAATAATAAAGAAAAGCAGCCAATAAGTGCCCAGCATAGATGGGAACTCCTTCAATACTGTTTAAAAAGTATCCCAGGGTGATACCTCAAGAAGTTGGTTGAGAAAATGTCAAGAGTACATGTCTGCCAAAGTCTATGCAAAGGGTGATTACTTTGAAGATGCTAAAATATAACACAGTTTTGATTTATTTTGGATTTTTTTAGTCAGAACACAATTCCTGTAGTCACATTTCTGTTCTTCCATAGTTGTGATGACTTTACTCTTATTCTAAAATGTGAAAAATAATAATAATAAAAAAGAATGAGTAAGTGACCCTAAACTTTTGACCGGTATCCCTATATTTCTGTAAGGTAAGCTATGATACTCTACCAGACACTGTAGCCTTGATTTAGAGAGCTGTTACGTTCATAAATTATTTACACAAAGAACGCATGCGAGGTGCATGTTTATCTAAAGGTGCATTTCATGATCTCGTTCACAATTAAAATGTAATCATTCACATTTTAGACACATGTTAATGTTTTGATTATTAATTAATTAGTAGTTATTTCAAATTAGCCATAGTTAGTTAATAATTCTCAATGAGGAAAATCTAATTCAGTAATTATTGATTACCTAACAGTGAACTACCTCAGTCCACTTTTACTGAGTAGTTAATCGTGTTTCCTTATTAGTTAATAGTATAGTAGACTAAAGTGTTTAAGTAGTACTACTCATTTGTCCTGCATTAAATCCTGCATAATTACCTGTTAATGATGGACCATTATTAAAAACTGTTTTCTTTTTGGAGATGTGGTGAATTATTTCTGACTGAAATATTGCCTTGATTTATTTGTGTTTTATTTGGCACAAACGGGTTGAGTTATACAGTACACAAGGTAGCTGCTGTTTCCACAGCACTTTTCCACTCATGGCTTGCCATCTAAGTCCTAATTGGAGGGAAAAGCTATTGAGTCACAGTTCACTTGATAAATTATTTTCCAAACACACTTAATCTGACCTTTGGACGAAAGCATATGGGTCCAATAACACTGACGAGGCAAGAATACACCTTTAAACAAATCTTTTTTTTAAATGCCCCTCCATCTTGGTTGAAAAAAAATATATAATTTTGCTTGACAAAATGCTAATGTTATAGGTTACACTTATAATTCATGTTTATTTTGTCCAATAAGAGTTTTTCAGTAATAAAGGAGAAGATATATCAGAATTACTGTATATAAGTGAAAATAATTTGAAAACGGGCATTAGGCTGTCTTTTTATTACAATTACCATTTGATGAATTTCTAGACATATGAATAATGTAATTTGTGTATATTTTGGTTTTTAGAGGCGCCAAGACCATCTCAACAGTCCTCTGAGGTAATTACACCTACTACACAGTGTCTTTGTTCCTCTGACTTCCTTGAGTGACAGGATGTGTTAATATCACGGGACTGATTAGAAGTGATAAGTCTTGCACGTGCAGATTTGGTCCAGTCTCGTGGGTGTCCTGCAGAATGCCGCTCCTGTTTCTGAAGCTCTTAGGTTCCTCTGAATCGGGCCCTTTGTTTATTTTGCTGATTTGAATCTTCAGAGCCAGTACCTACGGCCATTTTACTGTTACCATAGGAACTAATTCATGGTCGCTTATGGACAAGTGTTTGCTTTGGCAGTGAATCAAAGGCTTAGAGTGATGGATTGAGCAAGATGCCGTGGGATGGGGTGGTGATATGAAATGCCTTGAGAGACGCACACGGACAGAAATGGACAGCCAAACAGGAAATGAACGGTCCGTAGACTTCCTGGGGGTGGGCTGAAGATCTCAAGAGCATCTTGTCATGATTTCAGTCTTTGGACTACTTTTATGATACTTTTATGATACCTTTCTGGTGTTTTTGTCTTTTTCTGTAGCTCAACAGCATCTGTACCTATTCACCTTTGATAAATATAACCTTTTTATAAAGTGTTACAGATAATATTTTGTGGTGTTATAATGGATGGAAAATAAAACTATACTAAAACTAAATAAAAACTAAAAATTGCCATTTTCAAAATATAAAAATGTTAAAAACTATAATAATGCTGGTGCTGTGTATGAATTGCGTGCATACCTGAACATGGAGGAAATATAGACATTATTTTGAATTTGTTAAGTGGAAAAACAAACTTTTCTATTAAAAGTGTTTTAGATAGTAACTTAAAGTACATTAATTAGTAATGTGATTATTTTTTCAATGAAGTTACGAGTAGTGTAATCTGATTACAATTTTTAGAGAAGTAATTAGCAATTTGTAATGAATTCCTGTTTGAGTACATACCCAACACTGTCCATGTGTAATCATTGAGAAGACAAATTGGTTTCTGTTCAGAAACAAACAAACATACACTGGAAAACCATAATGTTTGTCTTTTACTTCCTCTCAGAAGGTATGATGATACACACTGTAAAAAAAATTGGGTGAACTAACCAGGAATGTTTTTTACACTGCAGCATTTATTTGAATTCAATTTGTTTAATTAGAATTTTACAAAAGCAAAATCTCTGAATATAATTCTGCTCTTATACATTTCATATTCTGTCATTTGTCAGTGTCAAGACCTTAAAACCAAACTCGCTCTGGAGTTGACGAGTTAAAAAGTGTGTTTTGACAAGGTTTGTACATGTCTGCAGCACAGAGACAGGCACTGTAGGGGGTCTCCAGCAAAATATGGATGAATTCTCCAGGCTTGCTCGGTTTCAGGTGTAATCCCCAACAGTCTGGCCCGGCATTGGTCAACAGCGCCATGCAATCTGCAGCCTGTCTCAGCCTGTCCACCAGCAAACTGCACCACCTGATTAGACTCACAAATGCATTGCCCAACATAGTGAAAAAGCTTAAATGAATAATTATCTGTCGATAAGGCATTTGCTTCATATCAGTCCTAGTGTCACAAACATTAGGATTTTTTTTCCTGAAATTCAGTAAAAGTGTTAAAAAAAGAAATTACTTAGATTTGCTGTTCTGAAAATAAACCTTTGATGAGTTTTTTAAAGAGTCCTTACCTTTGTAGTCTCTGTGACCTTTTCAGTCTGGTGCAACACAGCACACTATGACCAGAAAATGCAGACTCAAATGGTTAGCCAACAGTTTGTTGTACATACTTAACATGCATAGTGGCATTACTGGCATAGCGTTCTGCAACCCGACCAGGGGCAAATTAACTCACTGGCTTAAACGAGCTATAGCCCAGAGGCCCACAACTCCCATGGGGCCCAGTCAGGGTTGGGCTGTAACGGAATACATGTAACGCCGTTACATATTCAGAATACAAAAATGAAGTAACTGCATTCAGCCCCTGTTATGTTTTCAACCATCTGTATTCAGAATACAGTTACTTTATACAATTCTCAGAATCACGGGTTGCATTTTTGGGATACTTTAAAAATGGTCCGCAGTCACCAAAAGGGTTGATGTCAGGCACTAAAGAATGGAAATACATCTTATTCATGTATAATGATTGCCGCATTGAAAATCTGGCAACCACACGGCACACCGTTGCGTTCTTCCAATCACAATCAGCGCACTTTCAGCTGTGCACCAACATCAATACAGCCGGCAATGTTTTTTCCACAAATATAACATTTGCACGCATTAAACATTCTTTCCGATATTGTTGCTGTGGAAATACATTTAAAGATGGGGTAAAGACGGACGGCTCTCAATAGCATTTGGTGAGTCACGTCCACATCAGAAACTAGCAGAATGAAGAACTGTTTAGAAATAGTAGTTATTAATGACAATAATATGAATAGGTGAAATATGGGAGAAAGTACTGCAAAGAATGAAAGAGGGAAAAGGACTTGAAATAGATCAGAGTCCAAATGAAGACAGAAAACCCTTGTGTGAATAACTACTGTGAAATTTGTGAGGCTAGTTCAGTGTGGCACATTGTAACATACAGACCTATTAATATTTATATTAATATTTATATCTCACTTTTTAAAAATGTCTCATATGAAGTGATTCACAAAAATGATAAGATATCAATAAAAAACAAAAACAAAGGATGAGTAAAAGAATCAAAAACACCCAAAAATGAAAGTGTCAAATAAAAGAGATAGAAAATAAAATTAATAAATAGGTCTAATATGGAAATATGCAAGCAAGCCTAGTTAAAATTATTAGCATAATATACTACATTTTGTCACATGACCTCACTATTTTATTTAATTTCTACGCGTGGCATCCAGATATCATCTGGAAAATAAATATGGTTTATTTGCATTTGCATTCTTATCTAATTTTGTGTCAAAATATATTATTCTTTGCAGTGTAATCAAATAATGGGTTAAGTAGAAGATTAAAATGTTTAGTGTTATCTTTAAACATTAGTGTCCTACTCCTATATCTAATTTAAAGAAACAAGCTATTCAGATTCACTTAGATTAGTTCAAAGTGGAGGTGTAGCACTTCAGATAAGAGAATAATGACATATTACACGTAATTCTTCCAATTGTGCCTTCACAAGAATTCTTGTATTCTGAATGTGTTACTTTTTATTTGATGTATTTGGAATACTTTAATGAATACATTTTAGTGAGAGTATTTAGTATTCAGCCCAGAATACTTTCTTAAAATAATCCGCCCATCCCTGGGCCCATCTTGCAGCATCCGCCACCCCATTTTCCCCTGTCAATGTTTGTGGGAGGAGCGAGTCTAAACGCTTTCAGCGGGAGACACAGTTGTTGACATAGAGATGATGCACAACTGTGAAAGGCGTCCGTGTGTACAACGCACAACAGTTCCTCCTTTTTAACTTCTGCTCTATCGTGCTGAGGGGCTGCCGTGCCTTTTTTAAACTGTGTATGTGTACCGTTACAAAACTGCTATGAATGTTGCCTACGATGCTTGCATAAAATACAGCCTATTGCAACAGTATTAAAGGTGCAGTACTTTTTTCCCCTATTAAAAAACGTTTTACTCCTAAAGAAATGACTTGTAATTTTAAAACTTGTCTGTAAAATCATGAGCACTCACATGAGATGAGGATATCAGTAACCTTATAAAAGCTGTTTTATTCTACATGGGGCAGGGGCGCCCTCATGAGTGCTGCCATTTTAGAACCATATGACCAGCCTAATACTACTCGCTTAATTTCAGTAACCATCTTGTTATTGGACACTTTCACTCTTGGATTAAATTAATCATGGCTGATTGTGAATAAAGAATTTTTACAATGGCATTTGCAACTGAAAATTATAGATTTTGAATGATGCTGCACCCACACCACAAGGTGTCACTGTAAGTCAAGGATGACATGATCAAAAAGTTATTGAGTGCACCTTTAACTAAGAGAAGAAATTATAAAGCAAGCGCAATTTCGGGTTTGGGTCGGGTTCAGGTTTAAAATCTGATGGTACTGTTTGAGTCTGGTAGGGTCGGGCCACACAGTCTTGGGTATGGGTCGGGTTTCATTTTAAAGAGGCCCTATTATGCTTTTTAGGATTTTACCTTTCCTTTAGTGTGTAACATAGCTCTTTGTGCATGTAAAAGGTCTGCAAAGTTTCAAAGCACAAAGTCCACGCAAAAGGGAGTCCAGCCATTTCTTCCGTAAAGTATCTACCTCATTATGTAACACATCTGCATAATGCCCACCTAAGGGCTACTTTGGCCTGCCCTCAAACAAACATAATTATAGCAGAGGCCAGGATGAGTTGGGTAAGTGTTGTCGCCATGTCGAGAAGACGCTGTTTTCTTAACTGCGAAAGCAAAACCTCTTTGTTTGGACTTCCAAATGCAGACAAATTGAAGTATCAGTGGTTAAAATGTATTTTTACCACTATTCCTCAGCAGTACAACCACAACCAATGCCGGATTTTCAAGTCAGTTACCCCTGAAAGATGGTGCAGTTCCCAATTTGTTGGGACAATCTGCCGCTTCAGGATCACAACCTGTAAGTATGCTTGATTATTTGTGGATTTATCTGCTACCGAGAGTTTAAATGCGGAGTTTTGTGTTGTAGCTACGGTGTACACCCAGTGCACAGCTGTAGGCCTCTGCTAACCTGCTAACTAATGTTATTGTGTTGAAATAGTTTTGTTAATCAGCTGCAGGCCCACTTTTACCTACAATTGTGTAGAATTATGCAGATTGTTTGTCGTTCTTACTATCATGAATTGTGGATCAAGTGTGGAGATGGATTTATTTTTACAAACGGTCATTTTACATCTGCAATCCACGGTAGTGCTCGGCTTACTTGCTATGTAATGTTATTGTTTTGGTAAGTGTTTACTATTCAGCTGTGGGCCGGCTTTTACCTAAAACTGTGCAACAAAATGGTCGATCTCAAGAGTCTTATATAATTACAAGCTGTAATGTTACGGCCACTATCCACGGTAGTCCATGGCTGGAGTAAGCCTCTGTTCTCTGTTCATATCTCGGGTGAAAAAAGTTCAGCTACACCCATTCCAGCAAAATATGACTAACTTAGATGCACTATGTGTCTTTTACTTGAAGCTTTGTTTGGGTCACAATAAATCAACAGTGTACTTGTAAGAAAGCTACAAAATTAAAATTTACCACTGTGAAACGTCCTGCTCAAGTCGTGATTGCGAAGGTGGTTCGGGACGATCAGCTTGTTCTTCCAAACTTTCAATATTTAATTCATTATCGGACTGGCTCGAACTGGTATGGCAAACACAGACGCCACTGTTACCATAGTTACAGTAGTGTTTACAGCTGCTCGGGAGACTCGGGAGCTGAAACTCGGCTATGCAAAGTGGCATTACATTTCCAACACACGCTCTACGCGGTTGACCAATCACAACAGACTAGGCCAGCTGACCAATCAGAGCAGACTGGGCTTTTCGAAAAGGGGGGTTTTAAAGAGACAGGAGGTAAATCAGAGCGTATAGGCCAGAGTATGAAGAGCGGGGAAAAGAAATGTACAGGATGAGAAAAATGTGTTTTTTGACTGATGAACTGATGAACTAATCAATGCTTTACTCATTTGCCATGTGAAATATACCATGTAAGTAGAAGCTTCTGTGTATGTTTCGGGCCTGTTGCAGAATGTAGCCACAGAGTCATTTACAGCTCCTCTGCTAATGGGATCCAGGCAGGCACCCCTCTTCCTGTCCAATAATGAATATCCTTTGAATTTCCTCCATGGACATGGCTCTTGATTACCTCTATGGTCTCAAATCACGTCCTAAAGGTGTCTACCTCCTCAATCCATACAATATGTGGGACCCAGCTGATGGAAAACATCCTCTTTGGTCTCTTGACACTTCTGCACCATTGCAGAAAGTTTCAATAGCATTTCCATGCAGGGCGGAACTGGATACCAATTCTGGATCCCAGGTGATCAACAGATGATTCCTCCTGCTGTTGACCTCTGCTTCCTGTCAAGCAACATGGCGGATATCAAAACCACACGCAGGCTGCATGGTAGTTCGCCGTCTGGAAGCCAACACTGGAGGGGCTAAACTTTCTCTGAAACTTCCTCTACCTTTGGGTGGCCCCGTTAGGTCAGAGGTGACGTCCCGCTGAGGCGATGTGTCCAGCGAAGCCTGTGCTGAAGTCATGTGACTGTCTCCACCAGTTGACACACCTTCAGATCATTGGAGGAAACACAGAAGCACTAAATGTGATTTTGAAGGAATGCAGTAATGGGCATGAGCACCACAACAAGCACACTTGCCATTTCCGTGACCACTGACCCTGACAGGAAGTGAGTGTCCAGACTGACAGAAGTTATTAGGGAGAAGCCAGATGTGAGAAGGCTGTGCTCAGAGACAGTTCTAGAGTTTTGCGATGCATACAAACAAATAAAACACTGACACTGTGACCTATATATCAGTATTGTAGAATAATAGTACTGTAGCAACTAACTTTTACTAAAACAGAGCTTTTCCAGAAAATGAGCTGTACTTTTCCCAACAAGAAGTAAAGCAGTGCAACAAAACGCTTTGCTGCTATTTTTGCCACAATATTGCACACAAAGCCTTGCAGCCAAGGTAATAATAAAATACACTCACCTAAAATGTACTCTCTCTCTTTTCATTCATCTGACCAGTTCATTAAAATAAACCAGTCTACAAAATGCTAAACTGATTAGTATGGATTAAAATTCTTATGTTTATAACATAATTCATTTGACTAATTAACACAATATTTAGATTCTGCTCTTCATATGTTATTGTCTAAGTTATATAAACAAAGACCTATTACACTTTTTTTTAGTAAACTCAACTTAGATTCAGCTGTCCAACTCAAACGGCTGAGAGGCCAAGAAATTTGAGAACTTAAATTATTTTGTTCATCTAAGACACAAAGTCTTGTCAAGGCAACACAGATTGTTTGTTTAGCAAATTTGTTATTGAATCATCCGCTGTTTGATTTTCTGAAACGTTTGGCTGTTTTTGGCCTCTAAACACTGGCTAAGATATTATGCTGAAAGTATATTGAAAAATAATCCTTTAATATTAACCACATCATTGAACTGAAATGCATGCAGGGGACTTGCAAGTTGAATATGAAATTGTTTGTTCAGATGACTATGTTTGTCAAGTTGGGACAACATTTTGGAAAATATTGTTGTTGTAGCACGTTTTAATGTAGATTTAATAGATTTTTCTGAAGCAATTACTTGGGTATGCAAGTAAGGCAAACAAATAATCCTTCCTAATAACATGTTTAGGCTATTTTTGTTTATTTTACACAAAAATCAATGAATAGATGTACTCCTCCTACTGATAAAATCTTTGTTCAAACTACTTATTTATATTTTTATTGTGTGTTTTTACAAGTCAGATTTTTTTTCAGGGTATATAGTGTAAATGCATTGTTTTTAGCCTAGATAAATACTGCTCTGATTGCTTGTTAATCCACTCCCACCTAATAGCTTCAATGTAGTCAGCTGCTTTCTGTTAGTAGCTTGTAGTGTAGCTATTTTAAAAGAGTAACTTGGCTGTTGTTGAATTGCATTAAAGTAAAAGTAGCTTGACAAGCTTCAGATTCAAAGTAGCATTCCCAACTCTAATAACTGTGAACTAGGCTGGACTAGGTCACTGGAGATTAGTTAGATTTGAGTCACGTTAATTACCAACTTTAAAGGCATGGCATTATATGTGGTGAGACCCATTCACACAATCTGACCCCATTCTCCTGTGAGCACATAGAATCAGTGTGGATTTCCCTTACATTACTGAGATCTTTCCTCATTTGGGACCCTGTATTCTGCAGAAGCGGATCTCAGAAATATGGGGTTGATGAGGGGCGCCTTTGACACATGTGTTCTCTTAAAGTAAGGCTCTATGAATTAAACATGCAACCTTAATAAAACAAGGCAGGCCTCATCCACTGGGTTATCTAGTGCAATGTAACTGGGGCTCTTTTCTCGAGTGGGATGCTATATCATGTTCCTAGAGGGCCTGTTTCCTCATCTCCACCCACATCTGTGTCCAGACCCATTCCATCCTCAGTCCGTCCCCAAGAGACTGCTGTCCAGATGTGTTTTGCAGCATCTCACGTTCTTCTGGTCTCCCCCTTTGACCTGATTGTCTGAAGAAATTTAATTTCTGTCTATTCTTCCTGTCCAACAAGTTAGCAAGAAGAGCACAGCTGTATTTAAAGAGCAAAAGAAGAAGGATAAAGCAAAGGAGTTGAGAAGCATAATTGTGCAATGCTTCATGCATGTTTGGATAAAGGAGCAGAGACTTTGTTTAGTGAACTGACATCTATGTCGTGCCTGAGCGGCAGGTCAACAGGGGAGGATGAGTTCCTGTGGCTCTTTAGCAATATCGGCAGCTGGGGTGGTATGTGTCAAAGTTCCCAAGGGTTCATGTGTTGGCTCTTGGCCAAGATAAGTTTTTTGTTGGTTTGTTTTTATTTGTTTTGTTGCAGTTTTGCTATGCTGTGCTGTCCCATGCACACATATACAAAAGACTGATAGAGGACAGCTATACTATTAGACAAATTCTATTTCTGTGGATTACATGACTGCACCAGAATGGCCATGTTTGGCGAATATTTGCAATCTTTAACAATTTCTGTATGTTAATAGCTGTAATTAAGTAAGGACCAGGACCCAGTAGAAAGAAACCCCTTCAGATAATACAACCCTGAGTTATAATTGTAAGGTTGTTGTCACGAAGGGTTTTCTTAGCTTTAGGGGTTTCTTGCAGTTGGCCCCAGGTCCTAAAAATCAAAATAATAATTAAAAAAATAAAAAATAATTAATTAAAAAAACAAATATATATATATATATATATATATATATATATATATATATATATATATATATGTTTTTTTTTTTGTTTTTTTTACAGAATAAAAATTATTGAAAATCAAAAGTTAAATTTTCAGTCGATGGATATGAAATGATACAGGCTTCATCTACTAAATTTCTTGAAAGATCTTGTGTGGTGTACCTCTTCTATTTCTTCTATTTGTACATTAATGACTTAGCCTCTGTGTCCTCTGTTTCCTATTCCTTTTGCTGAGATACTTGTTCTTATCACACAACATGTTTTATTCTCTAATAATTCATGAAGCAATTTTGTCTTGACAAAATTTTCAGAATGGTTTCAGACAAATAAATTATCCTTAAATGTAAAAAAAAAAAAAAAAAAAAAAAAAATTATACATTTCTTAGAATTTAAGTAGATAAAAACTTGTCCTTAAAAATCATATTCATCTTATAATTGCTACAATAATGAAGTCAGTTGATATTATAACAAGTCAAGTCATATTTATTTGTATAGCGCTTTTCACAATACACAGTTTCAAAGCAGCTTCGTAGAAAATTATGTTGTAACAGAAAATGATGCTGTGATGGCTTAAAGTCTTTATTGTGCAATTCAAATGAAATAAAAATAAGAGGCTTCCTTCAACATGGGTAGCTTTTAAAAATGTTTTACAGCCTAATTTATCTATATCTCATTTATGGCACATCTCTTTTCTATTGTGTGTTCTTGTATTCTTATGTACTACCTAAACTACCTGTAAACTAAAACTAAACTTAAACTAAACAACTGGATTCGATTTTCTGAAGAACAAGTTAGTGGTGCTCAAAAAACGCTCATAACTCATCGCCACAATTTTGGTGTGCTTTGGGTGGCTGCTAGGGCATTGCTATGGGGATGCTTAAATGTTCTGGGTGGTTACCCATAAACAAAACCTAAAACGCATCTATGCAAGTTTTGAGATGTGCTGCGATATGTAGATTCAACAACCGCTTAACTGTTTTCTTTCAAACAAGCCCACAAGGACGCAATAATGCAAAAAGTACGGACATTGAGAAATGTATAAAGGCTCATGTTGGCCCAGATCAAAAGAGCTAAGTCTCTATGATATTCTGTTGTCCAGATATTGCTCAGTAAAACAAGCACAAAGTTCTTCACAAAACATAAAATCAAAACACACTCAGTAAAAGACAAGGAAAAATCAAAAATTCACAAAGTAGTAAAAGCAAATTAATTTTTTAGTGTAACTCTATGTGATGTTTTTCTCCCCTTTTATTATCCGACAAGTGAAAACCAGAAGTCTGATCACTTAAGAGGTGACTTATGAACATGATCACTTATTTTATCTAGGAATTGCTATTAAGATGCATGATTTGAGGAATCATGTACGTATGTCCACAGATTTGTTCATACAGTATGAGACTCTTCTTAGCTTCATTATAATTTTGAGTGCTAGAAAGCACTAAATGCACGGCTACCTCTATTTATTGAGACTGAGCCTGTTGTCTGCGGATCTTTTTTAAGTAGCTGAGCCCTGTCAGCACAGGCCCCTATAAAGTGAGATCAGCCGCTCTGTGAGGCTGATTACAAGGGATTGCAGGATTTTCCTCAGCTGTGAGTGAAAAGGAATCATACTCTGGGTGCTTTTAGGGGTAATTTCACTTCATCTGACCCTCGCCGTGTGTTATATTGCTGTGCAGTGGTTTCTGCAGCCAGAAGCACGTGAGTGCCCTTTTTATATGTTTCTGTTTATGTATGTGAAAAAAAAAAGAAGCTCTGACTCAGCTTGGCTGGAGTCGTTCCTCTGTTAATGTAAAATTTTGATACTTCAGTAAAGCCTAGAACTGTCTGTGAAGCCTTAAAGTCTCCCAGAAGACGTCTCAGCAGCCTCCCGAAAGATTCTTGAGAAATCACACCCTAAAACATACAGGAACGATCTCAGAGGTCAGTTGAGCTTTGTGTTGAATGAAGTTTCCATATCATATGCGGCATGTATACAACGCAAGGATCGCAGGATGTAATGAATAGTATTTATGGTGCTGGATACGCTACATTGGCAAATAGGTCCTCTGTGGATACATTTAGTCCCTCTATGGAGACACTCAAGCAGACGTTTTGTGCCTCTGACATGCTGAGACTCTCAAACCTCCATGAGTTTTAATACTCTCCATCATCAGCTGTCAAAACATCTCATACAAATAATCTGTGATACAATCCAGACAATACTCCTTGGGAGTATAATAAAGAAAGATATGCTTTTCTCTCTTTTATTTGGAAGAATATTAGTGAGGCTATCTTTAGTGGTCGAAAAGTTCTACCAGATCAATGATGTGGTGTATATTGAGTGAACTTAGCTAAGTGCAAAATGCAAAAACAATGTAGGGATCTGAGATGTCATGTTTTGTTTGACCACAACAGAGTTGAGAGTGTCGATAAATGCTAAAACCAATGTATCATTTTAATTATCTAAGTGAATGTTAAAGTCAACAACAATCAAAGCTCTATCCACAGTAACTACTCTATCTGACAGAAAATCAGCAAATTATTTAAGGAAGTATGTATAGGGCCCTGGGGGTCTGTATACAGTATCAAGAACAAAAGATCAAGATTTTTTACTCATGTTAGACAATGTCACATTAAGCACTATCACTTCAAAATAATTACATTTGTATACTGCCCAGAAAAAAAAATAAAATAAAAAAAAACAAAAAAAAAAAAAAACACCCCCCAAAACACAAATGTAAATTGTAGCAACACCTTCAGACCCTTTAGACAGGGCTTTTGTTTATGTGGTGTCTGATGGAGACAATCAAAAGGACTGCATTCAGTCAATGTCACTCATTCAGCCAGAATCCCAAAGAGACCACATTAAAGACAACAGAGACATTAAATCGAGACACGTTGTCCAGACACCCACACACCTTCTGTCCTCCTGAGATGAAGAAGAGACAGACAGCATAGTTGTTCTTGTTGTTTTTTAAAGGCGTCACTCCATCAGTGCATGCTCCAGAGATGAACAATCA